>NC_059216.1:15575669-15688169 GCF_020615455.1 Coregonus clupeaformis
TCGAGACAGAAGGTGCGGTAGAGAGGGAGAGTGTGTGAGAGAGAGAGAGAGAGAGAGAGAGCAGAGAGAGAGAGAGAGAGAGAGCAGAGAGAGAGAGAGAGAGAGAGAGAGAGAGAGAGAGAGAGAGAGAGAGAGAGAGAGAGAGAGAGAGAGAGAGAGAGAGAGAGAGAGAGAGAGAGAGAGAGAGGAAAACAGGAAAACAGGAGGTCCGGGACAAGGTAGCACGTCTGCTGAACAGGTCAGTGTTCCATAGCCGCAAGCAGAACAGCAGATATTGGATCAGCAGCACGACCAGGTGGACTGGGGAAGGGGAAAGCCCAGAGTCATGAGGCCAGGTAGTCCTGAGGTATGGTCCTAGGGCTCAGGTCCTCCGAGAGGGGAGGGAGAGAGAGAGAATTAGAGGGAGCATACTCAAATTCACACAGGACACCAGATAAGACAGGAGAATTACACCAGATGAGACAGGAGAATTACACCAGATAAGACAGGAGAATTACACCAGATAAGACAGGAGAATTACACCAGATAAGACAGTAGAATTACACCAGATAAGACAGGAGAATTACACCAGACAAGACAGGAGAATTACACCAGTGAGGTATTAATAGTCTCTTTTTCTTCTGTGATTCACTGTAAGACAACAGAGAGCACCTGAAACACACCAGAGACACACCTGAAACACACCTGAAACACACCTGAGAACACCAGAGAACACCTGAAACACACCTGAGACACACCAGAGAACACCTGAGACACCCCTGAGAACACCGGAGACACACCGGAGACACACCTGAGACACACCTGAGACACACCTGAGACACACCTGAGACACACCAGAGAACACCTGAAACACACCTGAGAACACCTGAGAACACCTGAGACAAAACCTGAGACACACCTGATACACACCAGACAACACCTGAAACACACCTGTGACACACCAGAGAACACCTGAAACACACCTGAGACACACCTGAGACACACCAGAGAACACCTGAAACACACCTGAGACACTCCTGAGACACACCAGAGAACACCTGAAACACACATGAGACACACCTGAGAACACGTGAAACACACCTGAGAACACCTGAGAACACCTGAAACACACCTGAGAACACCTGAAACACACCTGAGAACACCTGAGACACACCTGAGAACACCTGAGACACACCTGAGACACACCTGAGACACACCTGAGACACACCTGAGAACACCTGAGACACACCTGAGACACACCTGAAACACACCTGAGACACACCTGAGACACACCAGAGAACACCTGAAACACACCTGAGAACACCTGAAACACACCTGAGAACACGTGAAACACACCTGAGAACACCTGAAACACACCTGAGAACACCTGAGACACACCTGAGACACACCTGAGAACACCTGAAACACACCTGTGACACACCAGAGAACACCAGAGAACACCTGAAACACACCAGAGAACACCTGAAACACACCTGTGACACACCAGAGAACACCTGAAACATACCAGAGAACACCTGAAACACACCTGAGAACACGTGAGACACACCTGAGACACACCTGAAACACACCTGAGACACACCAGAGAACACCTGAGACACACCTGAGACACACCTGAGACACATCTGAGAACACGTGAAACACACCTGAAACACACCTGAGACACACCTGAGACACACCAGAGAACACGTGAAACACACCTGAGAACACCTGAGAACACCTGAAACACACCAGAGAACACCTGAGACACATCTGAAACACACCTGAAACACACCTGAGAACACCTGAAACACACCTGTGACACACCAGAGAACACCTGAGAACACCTGAAACACACCTGAGAACACCTGAACCACACCTGAGAACACCTGAGAACACCTGAAACACACCTGAGAACACCTGAGACACACCTGAGACACACCTGAAACACACCTGAGACACACCTGAGACACACCTGAAACACATTTGAGAACACCTGAGACACTCCTGAGACACACCTAAGACACACCTGAGACACACCTGAGACACACCTGAGAACAACTGGGACATACCTGAGAACACCTGAAACACACCTGAGAACACCTGAAACACACCTGAGAACACCTGAAACACACCTGTGACACACCAGAGAACACCAGAGAACACCTGAAAAACACCTGAGAACACCTGAGACACACCTGAGAACACCTGAAACACACCTGTGACACACCAGAGAACACCAGAGAAAACCTGAAAAACACCTGAGAACACCTGAGACACACCTGAAACACACCAGAGAACACCTGAAACACACCTGAGAACACGTGAGACACACCTGAGACACACCTGGAACACACCTGAGACACACCAGAGAACACCTGAGACACACATGAGACACAGCTGAGACACACCTGAGAACACCTGAGACACACCTGAGACTCACCTGACACACACCAGAGAACACCTGAAACACACCCGAGAACACCTGAGACACACCTGAGACACACCTGAGACACACCAGACAACACCTGAAACACACCTGTGACACACCAGAGAACACCTGAAACACACCTGAGACACACCTGAGACACACCTGAGAACACCTGAAACACACCTGAAACACACCTGAGACACACCTGAGAACACCTGAAACACACCTGAGAACACCTGAGACACACCTGAGACACACCTGGAACACACCTGAGACACACCAGAGAACACCTGAGACACACATGAGACACAGCTGAGACACACCTGAGAACACCTGAGACACACCTGAGACTCACCTGACACACACCAGAGAACACCTGAAACACACCCGAGAACACCTGAGACACACCTGAGACACACCTGAGACACACCAGACAACACCTGAAACACACCTGTGACACACCAGAGAACACCTGAAACACATCTGAGACACACCTGAGACACATCTGAGAACACCTGAAACACACCTGAAACACACCTGAGACACACCTGAGAACACCTGAAACACACCTGAGACACACCAGAGAACACCTGAGACACACCTGAGACACACCTGAGACACATCTGAGAACACGTGAAACACACCTGAAACACACCTGAGACACACCTGAGACACACCAGAGAACACGTGAAACACACCTGAGAACACCTGAGAACACCTGAAACACACCTGAGAACACCTGAGACACATCTGAAACACACCTGAAACACACCTGAGAACACCTGAAACACACCTGTGACACACCAGAGAACACCTGAGAACACCTGAAACACACCTGAGAACACCTGAACCACACCTGAGAACACCTGAAACACACCTGAGAACACCTGAGACACACCTGAGACACACCTGAAACACACCTGAGACACACCTGAGACACACCTGAAACACACCTGAGAACACCAGAGAACACCAAAGAACACCTGAAAAACACCTGAGAACACCTAAAACACCGGAGAACACCTGAAACACACCTGTGACACACCAGAGAACACCAGAGAAAACCTGAAAAACACCTGAGAACACCTGAGACACACCTGAAACACACCTGAGAACACCTGAAACACACCTGAAACACACCTGAGACACACCTGAGAACACCTGAAACACACCTGAGAACACCTGAGACACACCTGAGACACACCTGAGACACACCAGAGAACACCTGAGACACACATGAGACACAGCTGAGACACACCTGAGAACACCTGAGACACACCTGAGACTCACCTGACACACACCAGAGAACACCTGAAACACACCCGAGAACACCTGAGACACACCTGAGACACACCTGAAACACACCTGAGACACACCTGAGACACACCTGAAACAAACCTGAGAACACCTGAGACACTCCTGAGACACACCTGAGACACACCTGAGACACACCTGAGAACACCTGGGACATAACTGAAACACACCTGAGACACACCTGAGAACACCTGAAACACACCTGAGAACACCTGAAACACACCTGAGAACACCTGAAACACACCCGAGAACACCAGAGAACACCTGAAAAACACCTGAGAACACCTGAGACACACCTGAGACACACCTGAGACACACCTGATAAACACCTGAGACACACCTGAGAACACCTGAAACACACCTGAGAACACCTGGGACATACCTGAAACACACCTGAGACACACCTGAGAACACCTGAAACACACCAGAGAACACCTGAAACACACCTGAGAACACGTGAGACACACCTGAGACACACCTGGAACACACCTGAGACACAACTGAGAACACCTGAAACACACCTGAAACACACCTGAGACACACCTGAGAACACCAGAGAACACCTGAAACACACCTGAGACACACCAGAGAACACCTGAAACACACCTGAGACACACAAGAGAACACCTGAAACACACCTGAAACAAATCTGAAATACACCTGAGAACACCTGAAACAAACATGAAACACACCTGAGAACACCGGAGAACACCTGAAACACACCTGAGACACACCTGAGACACACCAGAGAACACCAGCGAACACCTGAAACACACCTGAGACACACCCGAGACACAGCAGAGAATACCTGAAACACACCTGAGACACACCAGAGAACACCAGCGAACACCTGAAACACACCTGAGACACACCAGAAACACACTTGAGAATACCTGAAACACACCAGAGACACACCTGAGAATACCTGAAACACACCTGAAACACACCTGAGACACACCTGAGACACACCAGAGAACACCTGAAACACACCTGAAACACACCTGAGACACACATGAGACACACCTGAAACACACCAGAGACACACCTGAAACACACCTGAAACACACCTGAGACACACCTGAGACACACCAGAGATCACCTGAAACACACCTGAAACACACCTGAGACACACCAGAGAACACCTGAAACACACCTGAGACACACCTGAGAACACCTGAAACACACCTGAGACACACCTGAGAACACCAGAGAACACCTGAAACACACCTGAAACACACCTGAGAACACCTGAAACACACCTGAAACACACCTGAGAACAACTGAAACACACCTGAGACACACCTGAGACACACCTGAGAACACCAGAGAACACCTGAAACACTTCTGAGACACACCAGAGAACACCTGAAACACACCTGAGACACACCAGAGAACACCTGAAACACACCTGAAACAAATCTGAAACACACCTGAGAACACCTGAAACACACCTGAAACACACCTGAGAACAACTGAAACACACCTGAGACACACCTGAGACACACCTGAGAACACCTGAAACATACCAGAGAACACCTGAAACACACCTGAGAACACGTGAGACACACCTGAGACACACCTGAAACACACCTGAGACACACCAGAGAACACCTGAGACACACCTGAGACACACCTGAGACACATCTGAGAACACGTGAAACACACCTGAAACACACCTGAGACACACCTGAGACACACCAGAGAACACGTGAAACACACCTGAGAACACCTGAGAACACCTGAAACACACCAGAGAACACCTGAGACACATCTGAAACACACCTGAAACACACCTGAGAACACCTGAAACACACCTGTGACACACCAGAGAACACCTGAGAACACCTGAAACACACCTGAGAACACCTGAACCACACCTGAGAACACCTGAGAACACCTGAAACACACCTGAGAACACCTGAGACACACCTGAGACACACCTGAGACACACCTGAGACACACCTGAAACACATTTGAGAACACCTGAGACACTCCTGAGACACACCTAAGACACACCTGAGACACACCTGAGACACACCTGAGAACACCCGGGACATACCTGAGAACACCTGAAACACACCTGAGAACACCTGAAACACACCTGAGAACACCTGAAACACACCTGTGACACACCAGAGAACACCAGAGAACACCTGAAAAACACCTGAGAACACCTGAGACACACCTGAGAACACCTGAAACACACCTGTGACACACCAGAGAACACCAGAGAAAACCTGAAAAACACCTGAGAACACCTGAGACACACCTGAAACACACCAGAGAACACCTGAAACACACCTGAGAACACGTGAGACACACCTGAGACACACCTGGAACACACCTGAGACACACCAGAGAACACCTGAGACACACATGAGACACAGCTGAGACACACCTGAGAACACCTGAGACACACCTGAGACTCACCTGACACACACCAGAGAACACCTGAAACACACCCGAGAACACCTGAGACACACCTGAGACACACCTGAGACACACCAGACAACACCTGAAACACACCTGTGACACACCAGAGAACACCTGAAACACACCTGAGACACACCTGAGACACACCTGAGAACACCTGAAACACACCTGAAACACACCTGAGACACACCTGAGAACACCTGAAACACACCTGAGAACACCTGAGACACACCTGAGACACACCTGGAACACACCTGAGACACACCAGAGAACACCTGAGACACACATGAGACACAGCTGAGACACACCTGAGAACACCTGAGACACACCTGAGACTCACCTGACACACACCAGAGAACACCTGAAACACACCCGAGAACACCTGAGACACACCTGAGACACACCTGAGACACACCAGACAACACCTGAAACACACCTGTGACACACCAGAGAACACCTGAAACACATCTGAGACACACCTGAGACACATCTGAGAACACCTGAAACACACCTGAAACACACCTGAGACACACCTGAGAACACCTGAAACACACCTGAGACACACCAGAGAACACCTGAGACACACCTGAGACACACCTGAGACACATCTGAGAACACGTGAAACACACCTGAAACACACCTGAGACACACCTGAGACACACCAGAGAACACGTGAAACACACCTGAGAACACCTGAGAACACCTGAAACACACCTGAGAACACCTGAGACACATCTGAAACACACCTGAAACACACCTGAGAACACCTGAAACACACCTGTGACACACCAGAGAACACCTGAGAACACCTGAAACACACCTGAGAACACCTGAACCACACCTGAGAACACCTGAAACACACCTGAGAACACCTGAGACACACCTGAGACACACCTGAAACACACCTGAGACACACCTGAGACACACCTGAAACACACCTGAGAACACCAGAGAACACCAAAGAACACCTGAAAAACACCTGAGGAACACCTAAAACACCGGAGAACACCTGAAACACACCTGTGACACACCAGAGAACACCAGAGAAAACCTGAAAAACACCTGAGAACACCTGAGACACACCTGAAACACACCTGAGAACACCTGAAACACACCTGAAACACACCTGAGACACACCTGAGAACACCTGAAACACACCTGAGAACACCTGAGACACACCTGAGACACACCTGAGACACACCAGAGAACACCTGAGACACACATGAGACACAGCTGAGACACACCTGAGAACACCTGAGACACACCTGAGACTCACCTGACACACACCAGAGAACACCTGAAACACACCCGAGAACACCTGAGACACACCTGAGACACACCTGAAACACACCTGAGACACACCTGAGACACACCTGAAACAAACCTGAGAACACCTGAGACACTCCTGAGACACACCTGAGACACACCTGAGACACACCTGAGAACACCTGGGACATAACTGAAACACACCTGAGACACACCTGAGAACACCTGAAACACACCTGAGAACACCTGAAACACACCTGAGAACACCTGAAACACACCCGAGAACACCAGAGAACACCTGAAAAACACCTGAGAACACCTGAGACACACCTGAGACACACCTGAGACACACCTGATAAACACCTGAGACACACCTGAGAACACCTGAAACACACCTGAGAACACCTGGGACATACCTGAAACACACCTGAGACACACCTGAGAACACCTGAAACACACCAGAGAACACCTGAAACACACCTGAGAACACGTGAGACACACCTGAGACACACCTGGAACACACCTGAGACACAACTGAGAACACCTGAAACACACCTGAAACACACCTGAGACACACCTGAGAACACCAGAGAACACCTGAAACACACCTGAGACACACCAGAGAACACCTGAAACACACCTGAGACACACAAGAGAACACCTGAAACACACCTGAAACAAATCTGAAATACACCTGAGAACACCTGAAACAAACATGAAACACACCTGAGAACACCGGAGAACACCTGAAACACACCTGAGACACACCTGAGACACACCAGAGAACACCAGCGAACACCTGAAACACACCTGAGACACACCCGAGACACAGCAGAGAATACCTGAAACACACCTGAGACACACCAGAGAACACCAGCGAACACCTGAAACACACCTGAGACACACCAGAAACACACTTGAGAATACCTGAAACACACCAGAGACACACCTGAGAATACCTGAAACACACCTGAAACACACCTGAGACACACCTGAGACACACCAGAGAACACCTGAAACACACCTGAAACACACCTGAGACACACATGAGACACACCTGGAAACACACCAGAGACACACCTGAAACACACCTGAAACACACCTGAGACACACCTGAGACACACCAGAGATCACCTGAAACACACCTGAAACACACCTGAGACACACCAGAGAACACCTGAAACACACCTGAGACACACCTGAGAACACCTGAAACACACCTGAGACACACCTGAGAACACCAGAGAACACCTGAAACACACCTGAAACACACCTGAGAACACCTGAAACACACCTGAAACACACCTGAGAACAACTGAAACACACCTGAGACACACCTGAGACACACCTGAGAACACCAGAGAACATCTGAAACACTTCTGAGACACACCAGAGAACACCTGAAACACACCTGAGACACACCAGAGAACACCTGAAACACACCTGAAACAAATCTGAAACACACCTGAGAACACCTGAAACACACCTGAAACACACCTGAGAACAACTGAAACACACCTGAGACACACCTGAGACACACCTGAGAACACCAGAGAACACCTGAAACACTTCTGAGACACACCAGAGAACACCTGAAACACACCTGAGACACACCAGAGAACACCTGAAACACACCTGAAACAAATCTGAAACACACCTGAGAACACCTGAAACACACCTGAAACACAACTGAGAACACCTGAAACACACCTGAAACACACCTGAGACACACCTGAGAACACCAGAGAACACCTGAAACACACCTGAGACACACCAGAGAACACCTGAAACAAACCTGAGACACACCAGAGAACACCTGAAACACACCTGAAACAAATCTGAAACACACCTGAGAACACCTGAAACACACATGAAACACACCTGAGAACACCGGAGAACACCTGAAACACACCTGAGACACACCTGAGACACACCAGAGAACACCAGCGAACACCTGAAACACACCTGAGACACACCCGAGACACAGCAGAGAATACCTGAAACACACCTGAGACACACCAGAGAACACCAGCGAACACCTGAAACACACCTGAGACACACCAGAAATACACCTGAGAATACCTGAAACACACCAGAGACACACCTGAGAATACCTGAAACACACCTGAAACACACCTGAGACACACCTGAGAACACCAGAGAACACCTGAAACACACCTGAGACACACCAGAGAACACCTGAAACACACCTGAGACACACAAGAGAACACCTGAAACACACCTGAAACAAATCTGAAATACACCTGAGAACACCTGAAACAAACATGAAACACACCTGAGAACACCGGAGAACACCTGAAACACACCTGAGACACACCTGAGACACACCAGAGAACACCAGCGAACACCTGAAACACACCTGAGACACACCCGAGACACAGCAGAGAATACCTGGAAACACACCTGGACACACCAGAGAACACCAGCGAACACCTGAAACACACCTGAGACACACCAGAAACACACTTGAGAATACCTGAAACACACCAGAGACACACCTGAGAATACCTGAAACACACCTGAAACACACCTGAGACACACCTGAGACACACCAGAGAACACCTGAAACACACCTGAAACACACCTGAGACACACATGAGACACACCTGAAACACACCTGAGACACACCTGAGACACACCAGAGATCACCTGAAACACACCTGAAACACACCTGAGACACACCAGAGAACACCTGAAACACACCTGAGACACACCTGAGAACACCTGAAACACACCTGAGACACACCTGAGAACACCAGAGAACACCTGAAACACACCTGAAACACACCTGAGAACACCTGAAACACACCTGAAACACACCTGAGAACAACTGAAACACACCTGAGACACACCTGAGACACACCTGAGAACACCAGAGAACACCTGAAACACTTCTGAGACACACCAGAGAACACCTGAAACACACCTGAGACACACCAGAGAACACCTGAAACACACCTGAAACAAATCTGAAACACACCTGAGAACACCTGAAACACACCTGAAACACACCTGAGAACAACTGAAACACACCTGAGACACACCTGAGACACACCTGAGAACACCAGAGAACACCTGAAACACTTCTGAGACACACCAGAGAACACCTGAAACACACCTGAGACACACCAGAGAACACCTGAAACACACCTGAAACAAATCTGAAACACACCTGAGAACACCTGAAACACACCTGAAACACAACTGAGAACACCTGAAACACACCTGAAACACACCTGAGACACACCTGAGAACACCAGAGAACACCTGAAACACACCTGAGACACACCAGAGAACACCTGAAACAAACCTGAGACACACCAGAGAACACCTGAAACACACCTGAAACAAATCTGAAACACACCTGAGAACACCTGAAACACACATGAAACACACCTGAGAACACCGGAGAACACCTGAAACACACCTGAAACACACCTGAGACACACCAGAGAACACCAGCGAACACCTGAAACACACCTGAGACACACCCGAGACACAGCAGAGAATACCTGAAACACACCTGAGACACACCAGAGAACACCAGCGAACACCTGAAACACACCTGAGACACACCAGAAATACACCTGAGAATACCTGAAACACACCAGAGACACACCTGAGAATACCTGAAACACACCTGAAACACACCTGAGACACACCTGAGACACACCAGAGAACACCTGAAACACACCTGAAACACACCTGAGACACACATGAGACACACCTGAAACACACCAGAGACACACCTGAAACACACCTGAAACACACCTGAGACACACCTGAGACACACCAGAGATCACCTGAAACACACCTGAAACACACCTGAGACACACCAGAGAACACCTGAAACACACCTGAGACACACCTGAGAACACCTGAAACACACCTGAGACACACCTGAGAACACCAGAGAACACCTGAAACACACCTGAAACACACCTGAGAACACCTGAAACACACCTGAAACACACCTGAGAACAACTGAAACACACCTGAGACACACCTGAAACACACCTGAAACACACCTGAGACACACCTGAGAACACCAGAGAACACCTGAAACACACCTGAGACACACCAGAGAACACCTGAAACACACCTGAGACACACCAGAGAACACCTGAAACACACCTGAAACAAATCTGAAACACACCTGAGAACACCTGAAACAAACATGAAACACACCTGAGAACACCGGAGAACACCTGAAACACACCTGAGACACACCTGAGAGAGAACACCAGCGAACACCTGAAACACACCTGAGACACACCCGAGACACAGCAGAGAATACCTGAAACACACCTGAGACACACCAGAGAACACCAGCGAACACCTGAAACACACCTGAGACACACCAGAAACACACCTGAGAATACCTGAAACACACCAGAGACACACCTGAGAATACCTGAAACACACCTGAAACACACCTGAGACACACCTGAGACACACCAGAGAACACCTGAAACACACCTGAAACACACCTGAGACACACATGAGACACACCTGAAACACACCAGAGACACACCTGAAACACACCTGAAACACACCTGAGACACACCTGAGACACACCAGAGATCACCTGAAACACACCTGAAACACACCTGAGACACACCAGAGAACACCTGAAACACACCTGAGACACACCTGAGAACACCTGAAACACACCTGAGACACACCTGAGAACACCAGAGAACACCTGAAACACACCTGAAACACACCTGAGAACACCTGAAACACACCTGAAACACACCTGAGAACAACTGAAACACACCTGAGACACACCTGAGACACACCTGAGAACACCAGAGAACACCTGAAACACTTCTGGGACACACCAGAGAACACCTGAAACACACCTGAGACACACCAGAGAACACCTGAAACACACCTGAAACAAATCTGAAACACACCTGAGAACACCTGAAACACACCTGAAACACACCTGAGAACAACTGAAACATACCTGAGACACACCTGAGACACACCTGAGAACACCAGAGAACACCTGAAACACTTCTGAGACACACCAGAGAACACCTGAAACACACCTGAGACACACCAGAGAACACCTGAAACACACCTGAAACAAATCTGAAACACACCTGAGAACACCTGAAACACACCTGAAACACAACTGAGAACACCTGAAACACACCTGAAACACACGTGAGACACACCTGAGAACACCAGAGAACACCTGGAAACACACCTGAGACACACCAGAGAACACCTGAAACACACCTGAGACACACCAGAGAACACCTGAAACACACCTGAAACAAATCTGAAACACACCTGAGAACACCTGAAACACACATGAAACACATCTGAGAACACCGGAGAACACCTGAAACACACCTGAGACACACCTGAGAACACCTGAAACACACCTGAGACACACCTGAGAACACCAGAGAAGACACACCTGAAACACCCCTGAGAACACCTGAAACACACCTGAAACACACCTGAGAACAACTGAAACACACCTGAGACACACCTGAGACACACCTGAGAACACCAGAGAACACCTGAAACACTTCTGAGACACACCAGAGAACACCTGAAACACACCTGAGACACACCAGAGAACACCTGAAACACACCTGAAACAAATCTGAAACACACCTGAGAACACCTGAAACAAACATGAAACACACCTGAGAACACCGGAGAACTCCTGAAACACACCTGAGACACACCTGAGACACACCAGAGAACACCAGCGAACACCTGAAACACACCTGAGACACACCCGAGACACAGCAGAGAATACCTGAAACACACCTGAGACACACCAGAGAACACCAGCGAACACCTGAAACACACCTGAGACACACCAGAAACACACCTGAGAATACCTGAAACACACCAGAGACACACCTGAGAATACCTGAAACACACCTGAAACACACCTGAGACACACCTGAGACACACCAGAGAACACCTGAAACACACCTGAAACACACCTGAGACACACATGAGACACACCTGAAACACACCAGAGACACACCTGAAACACACCTGAAACACACCTGAGACACACCTGAGACACACCAGAGATCACCTGAAACACACCTGAAACACACCTGAGACACACCAGAGAACACCTGAAACACACCTGAGACACACCTGAGAACACCTGAAACACACCTGAGACACACCTGAGAACACCAGAGAACACCTGAAACACACCTGAAACACACCTGAGAACACCTAAAACACACCTGAAACACACCTGAGAACAACTGAAACACACCTGAGACACACCTGAGAACACCAGAGAACACCTGAAACACTTCTGAGACACACCAGAGAACACCTGAAACACACCTGAGACACACCAGAGAACACCTGAAACACACCTGAAACAAATCTGAAACACACCTGAGAACACCTGAAACACACCTGAAACACACCTGAGAACAACTGAAACATACCTGAGATACACCTGAGACACACCTGAGAACACCAGAGAACACCTGAAACACTTCTGAGACACACCAGAGAACACCTGAAACACACCTGAGACACACCAGAGAACACCTGAAACACACCTGAAACAAATCTGAAACACACCTGAGAACACCTGAAACACACCTGAAACACAACTGAGAACACCTGAAACACACCTGAAACACACCTGAGACACACCTGAGAACACCAGAGAACACCTGAAACACACCTGAGACACACCAGAGAACACCTGAAACACACCTGAGACACACCAGAGAACACCTGAAACACACCTGAAACAAATCTGAAACACACCTGAGAACACCTGAAACACACATGAAACACATCTGAGAACACCGGAGAACACCTGAAACACACCTGAGACACACCTGAGAACACCTGAAACACACCTGAGACACACCTGAGAACACCAGAGAACACCTGAAACACACCTGAAACACACCTGAGAACACCTGAAACACACCTGAAACACACCTGAGAACAACTGAAACACACCTGAGACACACCTGAGACACACCTGAGAACACCAGAGAACACCTGAAACACTTCTGAGACACACCAGAGAACACCTGAAACACACCTGAGACACACCAGAGAACACCTGAAACACACCTGAAACAAATCTGAAACACACCTGAGAACACCTGAAACAAACATGAAACACACCTGAGAACACCGGAGAACTCCTGAAACACACCTGAGACACACCTGAGACACACCAGAGAACACCAGCGAACACCTGAAACACACCTGAGACACACCCGAGACACAGCAGAGAATACCTGAAACACACCTGAGACACACCAGGAGAACACCAGCGAACACCTGAAACACACCTGAGACACACCAGAAACACACCTGAGAATACCTGAAACACACCAGTGACACACCTGAGAATACCTGAAACACACCTGAAACACACCTGAGACACACCTGAGACACACCAGAGAACACCTGAAACACACCTGAAACACACCTGAGACACACATGAGACACACCTGAAACACACCAGAGACACACCTGAAACACACCTGAAACACACCTGAGACACACCTGAGACACACCAGAGATCACCTGAAACACACCTGAAACACACCTGAGACACACCAGAGAACACCTGAAACACACCTGAGACACACCTGAGAACACCTGAAACACACCTGAGACACACCTGAGAACACCAGAGAACACCTGGAAACACACCTGAAACACACCTGAGAACACCTGAAACACACCTGAAACACACCTGAGAACAACTGAAACACACCTGAGACACACCTGAGACACACCTGAGAACACCAGAGAACACCTGAAACACTTCTGAGACACACCAGAGAACACCTGAAACACACCTGAGACACACCAGAGAACACCTGAAACACACCTGAAACAAATCTGAAACACACCTGAGAACACCTGAAACACACCTGAAACACACCTGAGAACAACTGAAACATACCTGAGACACACCTGAGACACACCTGAGAACACCAGAGAACACCTGAAACACTTCTGAGACACACCAGAGAACACCTTAAACACACCTGAGACACACCAGAGAACACCTGAAACACACCTGAAACAAATCTGAAACACACCTGAGAACACCTGAAACACACCTGAAACACAACTGAGAACACCTGAAACACACCTGAAACACACCTGAGACACACCTGAGAACACCAGAGAACACCTGAAACACACCTGAGACACACCAGAGAACACCTGAAACACACCTGAGACACACCAGAGAACACCTGAAACACACCTGAAACAAATCTGAAACACACCTGAGAACACCTGAAACACACATGAAACACACCTGAGAAAAACGGAGAACACCTGAAACACACCTAAGACACACCTGAGACACACCAGAGAACACCAGCGAACACCTGAAACACACCTGAGACACACCATAAATACACCTGAGAATACCTGAAACACACCAGAGACACACCTGAGAATACCTGAAACACACCTGAAACACACCTGAGACACACCTGAGACACACCAGAGAACACCTGAAACACACCTGAAACACACCTGAGACACACATGAGACACACCTGAAACACACCAGAGACACACCTGAAACACACCTGAAACACACCTGAGACACACCTGAGACACACCAGAGATCACCTGAAACACACCTGAAACACACCTGAGACACACCAGAGAACACCTGAAACACACCTGAGACACACCTGAGAACACCTGAAACACACCTGAGACACACCTGAGAACACCAGAGAACACCTGAAACACACCTGAAACACACCTGAGAACACCTGAAACACACCTGAAACACACCTGAGAACAAGAACACCTGAGACACACCTGAGACACACCTGAGAACACCTGAAACACACCAGAGAACACACACCTGAGACACCAGAAAACACCAGAAACACACCTGAGAACACCTGAAACACACCTGAAACACACCTGAGACACACCTGAGAACACCAGAGAACACCTGGAAACACACCTGAGACACACCAGAGAACACCTGAAACACTCTGAGACACACCAGAGAACACCTGAAACACACCTGAGACACACGAGAGAACACCTGAAACACACCTGAAACAAATCTGAAACACACCTGAGAACACCTGAAACACACCTGAAGCACACCTGAGAACACCTGAAACACACCTGAAACACACCTGAGACACACCTGAGAACACCAGAGAACACCTGAAACACACCTGAGACACACCAGAGAACACCTGAAACACACCTGAGACACACCTGAGAACACCTGAAACACACCTGAGACACACCTGAGAACACCAGAGAACACCTGAAACACACCTGAAACACACCTGAGAACACCTGAAACACACCTGAAACACACCTGAGAACAACTGAAACACACCTGAGACACACCTGAGACACACCTGAGAACACCAGAGAACACCTGAAACACTTCTGAGACACACCAGAGAACACCTGAAACACACCTGAGACACACCAGAGAACACCTGAAACACACCTGAAACAAATCTGAAACACACCTGAGAACACCTGAAACACACCTGAAACACACCTGAGAACAACTGAAACATACCTGAGACACACCTGAGACACACCTGAGAACACCAGAGAACACCTGAAACACTTCTGAGACACACCAGAGAACACCTTAAACACACCTGAGACACACCAGAGAACACCTGAAACACACCTGAAACAAATCTGAAACACACCTGAGAACACCTGAAACACACCTGAAACACAACTGAGAACACCTGAAACACACCTGAAACACACCTGAGACACACCTGAGAACACCAGAGAACACCTGAAACACACCTGAGACACACCAGAGAACACCTGAAACACACCTGAGACACACCAGAGAACACCTGAAACACACCTGAAACAAATCTGAAACACACCTGAGAACACCTGAAACACACATGAAACACACCTGAGAAAACCGGAGAACACCTGAAACACACCTAAGACACACCTGAGACACACCAGAGAACACCAGCGAACACCTGAAACACACCTGAGACACACCATAAATACACCTGAGAATACCTGAAACACACCAGAGACACACCTGGGAATACCTGAAACACACCTGAAACACACCTGAGACACACCTGAGACACACCAGAGAACACCTGAAACACACCTGAAACACACCTGAGACACACATGAGACACACCTGAAACACACCAGAGACACACCTGAAACACACCTGAAACACACCTGAGACACACCTGAGACACACCAGAGATCACCTGAAACACACCTGAAACACACCTGAGACACACCAGAGAACACCTGAAACACACCTGAGACACACCTGAGAACACCTGAAACACACCTGAGACACACCTGAGAACACCAGAGAACACCTGAAACACACCTGAAACACACCTGAGAACACCTGAAACACACCTGAAACACACCTGAGAACAACTGAAACACACCTGAGACACACCTGAGACACACCTGAGAACACCAGAGAACACCTGAAACACTTCTGAGACACACCAGAGAACACCTGAAACACACCTGAGACACACCAGAGAACACCTGAAACACACCTGAAACAAATCTGAAACACACCTGAAAACACCTGAAACACACCTGAAACACACCTGAAACACACCTGAGACACACCTGAGAACACCAGAGAACACCTGAAACACACCTGAGACACACCAGAGAACACCTGAAACACTTCTGAGACACACCAGAGAACACCTGAAACACACCTGAGACACACCAGAGAACACCTGAAACACACCTGAAACAAATCTGAAACACACCTGAGAACACCTGAAACACACCTGAAGCACACCTGAGAACACCTGAAACACACCTGGAAACACACCTGAGACACACCTGAGAACACCAGAGAACACCTGAAACACACCTGAGACACACCAGAGAACACCTGAAACACAGCTGAGACACACCAGAGAACACCTGAAACACACCAGAGAACACCTGAAACACACCTGAGACACACCAGAGAACACCTGAAACACACCTGAGACACACCTGAGAACACCTGAAACACACCTGAGACACACCTGAGAACACCAGAGAACACCTGAAACACACCTGAAACACACCTGGAGAACACCTGAAACACACCTGAAACACACCTGAGAACAACTGAAACACACCTGAGACACACCTGAGACACACCTGAGGAACACCAGAGAACACCTGAAACACTTCTGAGACACACCAGAGAACACCTGAAACACACCTGAGACACACCAGAGAACACCTGAAACACACCTGAAACAAATCTGAAACACACCTGAGAACACCTGAAACACACCTGAAACACACCTGAGAACAACTGAAACATACCTGAGACACACCTGAGACACACCTGAGAACACCAGAGAACACCTGAAACACTTCTGAGACACACCAGAGAACACCTGAAACACACCTGAGACACACCAGAGAACACCTGAAACACACCTGAAACAAATCTGAAACACACCTGAGAACACCTGAAACACACCTGAAACACAACTGAGAACACATGAAACACACCTGAAACACACCTGAGACACACCTGAGAACACCAGAGAACACCTGAAACACACCTGAGACACACCAGAGAACACCTGAAACACACCTGAGACACACCAGAGAACACCTGAAACACACCTGAAACAAATCTGAAACACACCTGAGAACACCTGAAACACACATGAAACACACCTGAGAACACCGGAGAACACCTGAAACACACCTAAGACACACCTGAGACACACCAGAGAACACCAGCGAACACCTGAAACACACCTGAGACACACCAGAAATACACCTGAGAATACCTGAAACACACCTGAGACACACCTGAGAATACCTGAAACACACCTGAAACACACCTGAGACACACCTGAGACACACCAGAGAACACCTGAAACACACCTGAAACACACCTGAGACACACATGAGACACACCTGAAACACACCAGAGACACACCTGAAACACACCTGAAACACACCTGAGACACACCTGAGACACACCAGAGATCACCTGAAACACACCTGAAACACACCTGAGACACACCTGAGACACACCAGAGAACACCTGAAACACACCTGAAACACACCTGAGACACACATGAGACACACCTGAAACACACCAGAGACACACCTGAAACACACCTGAAACACACCTGAGACACACCTGAGACACACCAGAGAACACCTGAAACACACCTGAGACACACCTGAGAACACCTGAAACACACCTGAGACACACCTGAGAACACCAGAGAACACCTGAAACACACCTGAAACACACCTGAGAACACCTGAAACACACCTGAAACACACCTGAGAACAACTGAAACACACCTGAGACACACCTGAGACACACCTGAGAACACCAGAGAACACCTGAAACACTTCTGAGACACACCAGAGAACACCTGAAACACACCTGAGACACACCAGAGAACAACTGAAACACACCTGAAACAAATCTGAAACACACCTGAGAACACCTGAAACACACCTGAAACACACCTGAGAACACCTGAAACACACCTGAGACACACCTGAGAACACCAGAGAACACCTGAAACACACCTGAGACACACCGGAGAACACCTGAAACACTTCTGAGGACACACCAGAGAACACCTGAAACACACCTGAGACACACCAGAGAACACCTGAAACACACCTGAAACAAATCTGAAACACACCTGAGAACACCTGAAACACACCTGAAGCACACCTGAGAACACCTGAAACACACCTGAAACACACCTGAGACACACCTGAGAACACCAGAGAACACCTGAAACACACCTGAGACACACCAGAGAACACCTGAAACACAGCTGAGACACACCAGAGAACACCTGAAACAACACCAGAGAACACCTGAAACACACCTGAGACACCTGAGACACACCAGAGAACACCTGAAACACACCTCTGACACACATGAGAACACCAGAGAACACCTGAAACACACCTGAGACACACCAGAGAACACCTGAAACACACCTGAGAACACCAGAGAACACCTGAAACACACCTGAGACACACCTGAGAACACCTGAAACACACCTGAGACACACCTGAGAACACCAGAGAACACCTGAAACACACCTGAAACACATCTGAAAACATCTGAAACACACCTGAAACACACCTGAGAACTGAACACACCTGAGACACACCTGAGACACACCAGAGACACACCTGAGACACACCAGAGAACACCTGGAAACACACCTGAGACACACCAGAGAACACCTGAAACACACCTGAAAAACGACACACCAGAGAACACCTGAAACACACCTGGAACACACCTGAGAACACCGAGAACACCTGAAACACACCTGAGACACACCTGGGAGAACACCTGAAACACACCTGAGACACACCTGGAACACCTGAGACACACCTGGGAACACCAGAGAACACCTGAAACACACCTGAGACACACCGAGACCAGAGAACACCTGAAACACACCTGAGACACACCAGAAACACCAGCGAACACCTGAAACACACCTGAGACACACCAGAGAACACCTGAAACACACCTGAGACACACCAGAGAACACCTGAAACACACCTGAAACAAATCTGAAACACACCTGAGAACACCTGAAACACACCTGAAACACACCTGAGAACAGCTGAGACATACCTGAGACACACCTGAGACACACCTGAGAACACCAGAGAACACCTGAAACACTTCTGAGACACACCAGAGAACACCTGAAACACACCTGAGACACACCAGAGAACACCTGAAACACACCTGAAACAAATCTGAAACACACCTGAGAACACCTGAAACACACCTGAAACACAACTGAGAACACCTGAAACACACCTGAAACACACCTGAGACACACCTGAGAACACAGAGAACACCTGAAACACACCTGAGACACACCAGAGAACACCTGAAACACACCTGAGACACACCAGAGAACACCTGAAACACACCTGAAACAAATCTGAAACACACCTGAGAACACCTGAAACACACATGAAACACACCTGAGAAAACCGGAGAACACCTGAAACACACCTAAGACACACCTGAGACACACCAGAGAACACCAGCGAACACCTGAAACACACCTGAGACACACCATAAATACACCTGAGAATACCTGAAACACACCAGAGACACACCTGAGAATACCTGAAACACACCTGAAACACACCTGAGACACACCTGAGACACACCAGAGAACACCTGAAACACACCTGAAACACACCTGAGACACACATGAGACACACCTGGAAAACAGAGACACACCTGAGACACACCTGAGAAACACCAAACACCTGAAACACACCTGAAACACACCTGAGACACACCAGAGAACACCTGAAACACACCTGAGACACACCTGAGAACACCTGAAACACACCTGAGACACACCTGAGAACACCAGAGAACACCTGAAACACACCTGAAACACACCTGAGAACACCTGAAACACACCTGAAACACACCTGAGAACAACTGAAACACACCTGAGACACACCTGAGACACACCTGAGAACACCAGAGAACACCTGAAACACTTCTGAGACACACCAGAGAACACCTGAAACACACCTGAGACACACCAGAGAACACCTGAAACACACCTGGAAACAAATCTGAAACACACCTGAGAACACCTGAAACACACCTGAAACACACCTGAGAACACCTGAAACACACCTGAGACACACCTGAGAACACCAGAGAACACCTGAAACACACCTGAGACACACCAGAGAACACCTGAAACACTTCTGAGACACACCAGAGAACACCTGAAACACACCTGAGACACACCAGAGAACACCTGAAACACACCTGAAACAAATCTGAAACACACCTGAGAACACCTGAAACACACCTGAAGCACACCTGAGAACACCTGAAACACACCTGAAACACACCTGAGACACACACCTGAGAACACCAGAGAACACCTGGAAACACACCTGAGACACACCAGAGAACACCTGAAACACAGCTGAGACACACCAGAGAAACACCGAAGACACCTGAAACACACCTGAGACACACCAAGAACACCTGAAACACACCTGAGACACACCAGAGAACACCTGAAACACACCTGAGACACACCTGAGAACACCAGAGAACACCTGAAACACACCTGAAACACACCAGAGAACACCTGAAACACACCTGAAACACACCTGAGAACAACTGAAACACACCTGAGACACACCTGAGACACACCTGAGAAACCAGGAACACCTGGAAACACTTCTGAGACACACCAGAGAACACCTGAAACACACCTGAGACACACCAGAGAACACCTGAAACACACCTGAAACAAATCTGAAACACACCTGAGAACACCTGAAACACACCTGAGAACACCTGAAACTCACCTGAAACACACCTGAGACACACCTGAGAACACCAGAGAACACCTGAAACACTTCTGAGACACACCAGAGAACACCTGAAACACACCTGAGACACACCAGAGAACACCTGAAACACACCTGAAACAAATCTGAAACACACCTGAGAACACCTGAAACACACCTGAAACACAACTGAGAACACATGAAACACACCTGAAACACACCTGAGACACACCTGAGAACACCAGAGAACACCTGAAACACACCTGAGACACACCAGAGAACACCTGAAACACACCTGAGACACACCAGAGAACACCTGAAACACACCTGAAACAAATCTGAAACACACCTGAGAACACCTGAAACACACATGAAACACACCTGAGAACACCGGAGAACACCTGAAACACACCTAAGACACACCTGAGACACACCAGAGAACACCAGCGAACACCTGAAACACACCTGAGACACACCAGAAATACACCTGAGAATACCTGAAACACACCAGAGACACACCTGAGAATACCTGAAACACACCTGAAACACACCTGAGACACACCTGAGACACACCAGAGAACACCTGAAACACACCTGAAACACACCTGAGACACACATGAGACACACCTGAAACACACCAGAGACACACCTGAAACACACCTGGAGACACACCTGAGACACACAGAGATCACCTGAAACACACCTGAAACACACCTGAGACACACCTGAGACACACCAGAGAACACCTGAAACACACCTGAAACACACCTGAGCACACATGAGACACACCTGAAAGAGACACACACTGAGACACACCTGAAACACACCTGAGACACACCAGAGAACACCTGAAACACACCTGAGACACACCTGAGAACACCTGAAACACACCTGAGACACGCCTGAGAACACCAGAGAACACCTGAAACACACCTGAAACACACCTGAGAACACCTGAAACACACCTGAAACACACCTGAGAACAACTGAAACACACCTGAGACACACCTGAGACACACCTGAGAACACCAGAGAACACCTGAAACACTTCTGAGACACACCAGAGAACACCTGAAACACACCTGAGACACACCAGAGAACACCAGAGACACACCTGAAACAAATCTGAGACACACCTGAGAACACCTGAGACACACCTGAAACACACCTGAGAACACTGAAACACACCTGAGACACACCTGAGAACAGCAGAGAACACCTGAAACACACCTGAGACACACCGGGAACACCTGAAACACTTCTGAGACACACCAGAGAACACCTGAAACACACCTGAGACACACCAGAGAACACCTGAAACACACCTGAAACAAATCTGAAACACACCTGAGAACACCTGAAACACACCTGAAACACACCTGAGAACAACTGAAACATACCTGAGACACACCTGAGACACACCTGAGAACACCAGAGAACACCTGAAACACTTCTGAGACACACCAGAGAACACCTTAAACACACCTGAGACACACCAGAGAACACCTGAAACACACCTGAAACAAATCTGAAACACACCTGAGAACACCTGAAACACACCTGAAACACACCTGAGAACACCTGAAACACACCTGAAACACACCTGAGACACACCTGAGAACACCAGAGAACACCTGAAACACACCTGAGACACACAGAGAACACCTGAAACACACCTGAGACACACCAGAGAACACCTGAAACACACCTGAAACAAATCTGAAACACACCTGAGAACACCTGAAACACACATGAAACACACCTGAGAAAACCGGAGAACACCTGAAACACACCTAAGACACACCTGAGACACACCAGAGAACACCAGCGAACACCTGAAACACACCTGAGACACACCATAAATACACCTGAGAATACCTGAAACAACCCAGAGACACACCTGAGAATACCTGAAACACACCTGAAACACACCTGAGACACACCTGAGACACACCAGAGAACACCTGAAACACACCTGAAACACACCTGAGACACACATGAGACACACCTGAAACACACCAGAGACACACCTGAAACACACCTGAGACACACCTGAGACACACCAGAGATCACCTGAAACACACCTGAAACACACCTGAGACACACCAGAGAACACCTGAAACACACCTGAGACACACCTGAGAACACCTGAAACACACCTGAGACACACCTGAGAACACCAGAGAACACCTGAAACACACCTGAAACA
This sequence comes from Coregonus clupeaformis, assembly GCF_020615455.1. Lineage (NCBI taxonomy): Eukaryota > Metazoa > Chordata > Actinopteri > Salmoniformes > Salmonidae > Coregonus > Coregonus clupeaformis. The sequence continues at coordinate 15,600,697 of NC_059216.1, forward strand.
CACCTGAGAACACCTGAAACACACCTGAAACACACCTGAGAACAACTGAAACACACCTGAGACACACCTGAGACACACCTGAGAACACCAGAGAACACCTGAAACACTTCTGAGACACACCAGAGAACACCTGAAACACACCTGAGACACACCAGAGAACACCTGAAACACACCTGAAACAAATCTGAAACACACCTGAGAACACCTGAAACACACCTGAAACACACCTGAGAACACCTGAAACACACCTGAGACACACCTGAGAACACCAGAGAACACCTGAAACACACCTGAGACACACCAGAGAACACCTGAAACACTTCTGAGACACACCAGAGAACACCTGAAACACACCTGAGACACACCAGAGAACACCTGAAACACACCTGAAACAAATCTGAAACACACCTGAGAACACCTGAAACACACCTGAAGCACACCTGAGAACACCTGAAACACACCTGAAACACACCTGAGACACACACCTGAGAACACCAGAGAACACCTGAAACACACCTGAGACACACCAGAGAACACCTGAAACACAGCTGAGACACACCAGAGAACACCTGAAACACACCAGAGAACACCTGAAACACACCTGAGACACACCAGAGAACACCTGAAACACACCTGAGACACACCTGAGAACACCTGAAACACACCTGAGACACACCTGAGAACACCAGAGAACACCTGAAACACACCTGAAACACACCTGAGAACACCTGAAACACACCTGAAACACACCTGAGAACAACTGAAACACACCTGAGACACACCTGAGACACACCTGAGAACACCAGAGAACACCTGAAACACTTCTGAGACACACCAGAGAACACCTGAAACACACCTGAGACACACCAGAGAACACCTGAAACACACCTGAAACAAATCTGAAACACACCTGAGAACACCTGGAACACACCTGAAACACACCTGAGAACAACTGAAACATACCTGAGACACACCTGAGACACACCTGAGAACACCAGAGAACACCTGAAACACTTCTGAGACACACCAGAGAACACCTGAAACACACCTGAGACACACCAGAGAACACCTGAAACACACCTGAAACAAATCTGAAACACACCTGAGAACACCTGAAACACACCTGAAACACAACTGAGAACACATGAAACACACCTGAAACACACCTGAGACACACCTGAGAACACCAGAGAACACCTGAAACACACCTGAGACACACCAGAGAACACCTGAAACACACCTGAGACACACCAGAGAACACCTGAAACACACCTGAAACAAATCTGAAACACACCTGAGAACACCTGAAACACACATGAAACACACCTGAGAACACCGGAGAACACCTGAAACACACCTAAGACACACCTGAGACACACAAGAGAACACCAGCGAACACCTGAAACACACCTGAGACACACCAGAAATACACCTGAGAATACCTGAAACACACCAGAGACACACCTGAGAATACCTGAAACACACCTGAAACACACCTGAGACACACCTGAGACACACCAGAGAACACCTGAAACACACCTGAAACACACCTGAGACACACATGAGACACACCTGAAACACACCAGAGACACACCTGAAACACACCTGAAACACACCTGAGACACACCTGAGACACACCAGAGATCACCTGAAACACACCTGAAACACACCTGAGACACACCTGAGACACACCAGAGAACACCTGAAACACACCTGAAACACACCTGAGACACACATGAGACACACCTGAAACACACCAGAGACACACCTGAAACACACCTGAAACACACCTGAGACACACCTGAGACACACCAGAGAACACCTGAAACACACCTGAGACACACCTGAGAACACCTGAAACACACCTGAGACACGCCTGAGAACACCAGAGAACACCTGAAACACACCTGAAACACACCTGAGAACACCTGAAACACACCTGAAACACACCTGAGAACAACTGAAACACACCTGAGACACACCTGAGACACACCTGAGAACACCAGAGAACACCTGAAACACTTCTGAGACACACCAGAGAACACCTGAAACACACCTGAGACACACCAGAGAACACCTGAAACACACCTGAAACAAATCTGAAACACACCTGAGAACACCTGAAACACACCTGAAACACACCTGAGAACACCTGAAACACACCTGAGACACACCTGAGAACACCAGAGAACACCTGAAACACACCTGAGACACACCGGAGAACACCTGAAACACTTCTGAGACACACCAGAGAACACCTGAAACACACCTGAGACACACCAGAGAACACCTGAAACACACCTGAAACAAATCTGAAACACACCTGAGAACACCTGAAACACACCTGAAGCACACCTGAGAACACCTGAAACACACCTGAAACACACCTGAGACACACCTGAGAACACCAGAGAACACCTGAAACACACCTGAGACACACCAGAGAACACCTGAAACACAGCTGAGACACACCAGAGAACACCTGAAACACACCAGAGAACACCTGAAACACACCTGAGACACCTGAGACACACCAGAGAACACCTGAAACACACCTCTGACACACATGAGAACACCAGAGAACACCTGAAACACACCTGAGACACACCAGAGAACACCTGAAACACACCTGAGAACACCAGAGAACACCTGAAACACACCTGAGACACACCTGAGAACACCTGAAACACACCTGAGACACACCTGAGAACACCAGAGAACACCTGAAACACACCTGAAACACATCTGAAAACATCTGAAACACACCTGAAACACACCTGAGAACAACTGAAACACACCTGAGACACACCTGAGACACACCTGAGAACACCAGAGAACACCTGAAACACTTCTGAGACACACCAGAGAACACCCGAAACACACCTGAGACACACCAGAGAACACCTGAAACACACCTGAAACAAATCTGAAACACACCTGAGAACACCTGAAACACACCTGAAACACAACTGAGAACACCTGAAACACACCTGAAACACACCTGAGACACACCTGAGAACACCAGAGAACACCTGAAACACACCTGAGACACACCAGAGAACACCTGAAACACACCTGAGACACACCAGAGAACACCTGAAACACACCTGAAACAAATCTGAAACACACCTGAGAACACCTGAAACACACATGAAACACACCTGAGAACACCGGAGAACACCTGAAACACACCTGAGACACACCTGAGACACACCAGAGAACACCAGCGAACACCTGAAACACACCTGAGACACACCCGAGACACAGCAGAGAATACCTGAAACACACCTGAGACACACCAGAGAACACCAGCGAACACCTGAAACACACCTGAGACACACCCGAGACACAGCAGAGAATACCTGAAACACACCTGAGACACACCAGAGAACACCAGCGAACACCTGAAACACACCTGAGACACACCAGAAATACACCTGAGAATACCTGAAACACACCAGAGACACACCAGAGAACACCTGAAACACACCTGAGACACACCAGAGAACACCTGAAACACACCTGAAACAAATCTGAAACACACCTGAGAACACCTGAAACACACCTGAAACATAACTGAGAACACCTGAAACACACCTGAAACACACCTGAGACACACCTGAGAACACCAGAGAACACCTGAAACACACCTGAGACACACCAGAGAACACCTGAAACACACCTGAGACACACCAGAGAACACCTGAAACACACCTGAAACAAATCTGAAACACACCTGAGAACACCTGAAACACACATGAAACACACCTGAGAACACCGGAGAACACCTGAAACACACCTGAGACACACCTGAGACACACCAGAGAACACCAGCGAACACCTGAAACACACCTGAGACACACCCGAAGACACAGCAGAGAATACCTGAAACACACCTGAGACACACCAGAGAACACCAGCGAACACCTGAAACACACCTGAGACACACCAGAAATACACCTGAGAATACCTGAAACACACCAGAGACACACCTGAGAATACCTGAAACACACCTGAAACACACCTGAGACACACCTGAGACACACCAGAGAACACCTGAAACACACCTGAAACACACCTGAGACACACATGAGACACACCTGAAACACACCAGAGACACACCTGAAACACACCTGAGACACACCTGAGAACACCAGAGAACACCTGAAACACACCTGAGACACACCAGATAACACCTGAAACACACCTGAGAACACCAGAGAACACCTGAAACACACCTGAAACACACCTGAGAACACCTGTAACACACCTGAAGCACACCTGAGACACACCTGAGAACAACAGAGAACACCTGAAACACACCTGAGACACACCAGATAACACCTGAGACACACCAGAGAACACTTGAAACACACCTGAGAACACACCTGAAACACACCTGAAACACACCTGAGACACACCTGAGACACACCAGAGATAACCTGAAACACACCCGAGAACACCTGAAACACACCTGAAACACACCTGAGAAAACCTGAAACACACCTGAAACACACCAGAGAACACCTGAAACACACACATAAGACACACCTGAGACACACCAGAGAACACCTGAAACACACACATAAGACACACCTGAGACACACCAGATAACACCTGAGAACACCAGCGAACACCTGAAACACACCTGAGACACACCCGAGACACAGCAGAGAATACCTGAAACACACCTGAGACACACCAGAGAACACCAGCGAACACCTGAAACACACCTGAGACACACCCGAGGACACAGCAGAGAATACCTGAAACACACCTGAGACACACCAGAGAACACCAGCGAACACCTGAAACACACCTGAGACACACCAGAAATACACCTGAGAATACCTGAAACACACCAGAGACACACCTGAGAATACCTGAAACACACCTGAAACACACCTGAGACACACATGAGACACACCTGAAACACACCAGAGACACACCTGAAACACACCTGAGACACACCTGAGACACACCAGAGATCACCTGAAACACACCTGAAACACACCTGAGACACACCAGAGAACACCTGAAACACCCCTGAGAACATCTGAAACACACCTGAAACACACCTGAGAACACCTGAAACACACCTGAAACACACCAGAGAACACCTTAAACACACACATAAGACACACCTGAGACACACCAGAGAACAATTGAAACACACCTGAGAACACCAGAGAACACCTGAAACACACCTGAGACACACCAGATAACACCTGAAACACACCTGAGAACACCAGAGAACACCTGAATCACACCTGAAACACACCTGAGAACACCTGAAACACACCTGAAGCACACCTGAGACACACCTGAGAACAACAGAGAACACCTGAAACACAACTGAGACACACCAGATAACACCTGAGACACACCAGAGAACACTTGAAACACACCTGAGAACACACCTGAAACACACCTGAAACACACCTGAGACACACCTGAGACACACCAGAGATAACCTGAAACACACCCGAGAACACCTGAAACACACCTGAAACACACCTGAGAACACCTGAAACACACCTGAAACACACCAGAGAACACCTGAAACACACACATAAGACACACCTGAGACACACCAGAGAACAATTGAAACACACCTGAGAACACCAGAGAACACCTGAAACACACCTGAGACACACCAGATAACACCTGAAACACACCTGAGAACACCAGAGAACACCTGAATCACACCTGAAACACACCTGAGAACACCTGAAACACACCTGAAGCACACCTGAGACACACCTGAGAACAACAGAGAACACCTGAAACACACCTGAGACACACCAGATAACACCTGAGACACACCAGAGAACACTTGAAACACACCTGAGAACACCAGAGACCACCTGAAACACACCTGAGACACACCTGAGACACACCAGAGAACACCTGAAACACCCCTGAAACACACCTGAAACACACGTGAGAACACCTGAAACACACCTGAGAACACCTGAAACACACCTGAAACACACCAGAGACACACCAGAGAACACCTGAAACACACCTGAAACACACCTGAGACACACCTCAGACACACCTGAGACACACCTGAGACACAACTGAGACACACCACAGAACACCTTAAACAAAGCTGAGACACACCTGAGACACACCAGAGAACACCTGAAAAACCCCTGAGAACACCTGAAACAAACCTGAAACACACTTGAGACACACCAGAGAACACCTGAAACACCCCTGAGAACACCTGAAACACACCTGAGAACACCTGAAACACACCTGAAACACATCTGAGAAAATCAGAGAACACCTGAAACACACCTGAAACACACATGAGAACACCTGAAACACACCAGAGAACACTTGAAACACATCTGAGAACTCCAGAGAACACCTGAAACACACCTGAGACACACCTGAGACACATCAGAGAACATCTAAAACACACCTGAAACACACCTGAAACACACCTGAGAACACCTGAAACACACCTGAGAACACCTGAAACACACCTGAAACACACCTGAGACACACCTGAGATACACCTGAGAATACCTGAAACACACCTGAAACACATCTGAGACACACCTGAGACACACCTGAGACACACCTGAAACACACCTGAGACACACCAGAGAACACCTGAAACACCCTTAGAACACCTGAAACACACCTGAAACACCTGAGACATACCAGAGAACACCTGAAACACACCTGAGAACACCTGAAACACACCTGAAACACACCTGAGACACACCTGAGACACACCTGAGAATACCTGAAACACACCTGAAACACACCTGAGACACACCTGAGACACACCTGAGACACACCTGAAACACACCTGAGACATACCAGAGAACACCTGAAACACACCTGAGAACACCTGAAACACACCTGAAACACACCTGAGACACACCTGAGACACACCTGAGACACACCTGAGAATATCTGAAACACCCCTGAGAACACCTGAAACACACCTGAAACACACCTGAGACACACCAGAGATCACCTGAAACACACCTGAGACACACCAGAGAACACCTGAAACACCCCTGAGAACACCTGAAACACACCTTAAACACACCTGAGACACACCATAAAACACCTGAAACAAACCTGAGAACACCTGAGACAAACCTTAGACACACCTGAGACACACCAGAGACACACCTGAAACACACCTGAGAACAACTGAAACACACCTGAGACACACCTGAGACACAACTGAGAACACCAGAGAACACCTGAAACACTTCTGAGACACACCAGAGAACACCTGAAACACACCTGAGACACACCAGAGAACACCTGAAACACACCTGAAACAAATCTGAAACACACCTGAGAACACCTGAAACACACCTGAAACACACCTGAGAACAACTGAAACATACCTGAGACACACCTGAGACACACCTGAGAACACCAGAGAACACCTGAAACACACCTGAGACACACCAGAGAACACCTGAAACACACCTGAGACACACAAGAGAACACCTGAAACACACCTGAAACAAATCTGAAACACACCTGAGAACACCTGAAACACACATGAAACACACCTGAGAACACCGGAGAACACCTGAAACACACCTAAGACACACCTGAGACACACCAGAGAACACCAGCGAACACCTGAAACACACCTGAGACACACCAGAAATACACCTGAGAATACCTGAAACACACCAGAGACACACCTGAGAATACCTGAAACACACCTGAAACACACCTGAGACACACCTGAGACACACCAGAGAACACCTGAAACACACCTGAAACACACCTGAGAACACCTGAAACACACCTGAGACACACCTGAGAACACCAGAGAACACCTGAAACACACCTGAGACACACCAGAGAACACCTGAAACACTTCTGAGACACACCAGAGAACACCTGAAACACACCTGAGACACACCGGAGAACACCTGAAACACACCTGAGACACACCTGAGACACACCAGAGAACACCAGCGAACACCTGAAACACACCTGAGACACACCCGAGACACAGCAGAGAATACCTGAAACACACCTGAGACACACCAGAGAACACCAGCGAACACCTGAAACACACCTGAGACACACCAGAAATACACCTGAGAATACCTGAAACACACCAGAGACACACCTGAGAATACCTGAAACACACCTGAAACACACCTGAGACACACCTGAGACACACCAGAGAACACCTGAAACACACCTGAAACACACCTGAGACACACATGAGACACACCTGAAACACACCAGAGACACACCTGAAACACACCTGAGACACACCTGAGACACACCAGAGATCACCTGAAACACACCTGAAACACACCTGAGACACACCAGAGAACACCTGAAACACCCCTGAGAACATCTGAAACACACCTGAAACACACCTGAGAACACCTGAAACACACCTGAAACACACCAGAGAACACCTTAAACACACACATAAGACACACCTGAGACACACCAGAGAACAATTGAAACACACCTGAGAACACCAGAGAACACCTGAAACACACCTGAGACACACCAGATAACACCTGAAACACACCTGAGAACACCAGAGAACACCTGAAACACACCTGAAACACACCTGAGAACACCTGTAACACACCTGAAGCACACCTGAGACACACCTGAGAACAACAGAGAACACCTGAAACACACCTGAGACACACCAGATAACACCTGAGACACACCAGAGAACACTTGAAACACACCTGAGAACACACCTGGAAACACACCTGAAACACACCTGAGACACACCTGAGACACACCAGAGATAACCTGAAACACACCCGAGAACACCTGAAACACACCTGAAACACACCTGAGAACACCTGAAACACACCTGAAACACACCAGAGAACACCTGAAACACACACATAAGACACACCTGAGACACACCAGAGAACACCTGAAACACACACATAAGACACACCTGAGACACACCAGATAACACCTGAGAACACCAGCGAACACCTGAAACACACCTGAGACACACCCGAGACACAGCAGAGAATACCTGAAACACACCTGAGACACACCAGAGAACACCAGCGAACACCTGAAACACACCTGAGACACACCCGAGACACAGCAGAGAATACCTGAAACACACCTGAGACACACCAGAGAACACCAGCGAACACCTGAAACACACCTGAGACACACCAGAAATACACCTGAGAATACCTGAAACACACCAGAGACACACCTGAGAATACCTGAAACACACCTGAAACACACCTGAGACACACATGAGACACACCTGAAACACACCAGAGACACACCTGAAACACACCTGAGACACACCTGAGACACACCAGAGATCACCTGAAACACACCTGAAACACACCTGAGACACACCAGAGAACACCTGGAAACACCCCTGAGAACATCTGAAACACACCTGAAACACACCTGAGAACACCTGAAACACACCTGAAACACACCAGAGAACACCTTAAACACACACATAAGACACACCTGAGACACACCAGAGAACAATTGAAACACACCTGAGAACACCAGAGAACACCTGAAACACACCTGAGACACACCAGATAACACCTGAAACACACCTGAGAACACCAGAGAACACCTGAATCACACCTGAAACACACCTGAGAACACCTGAAACACACCTGGAAGCACACCTGAGACACACCTGAGAACAACAGAGAACACCTGAAACACAACTGAGACACACCAGATAACACCTGAGACACACCAGAGAACACTTGAAACACACCTGAGAACACACCTGAAACACACCTGAAACACACCTGAGACACACCTGAGACACACCAGAGATAACCTGAAACACACCCGAGAACACCTGAAACACACCTGAAACACACCTGAGAACACCTGAAACACACCTGAAACACACCAGAGAACACCTGGAAACACACACATAAGACACACCTGAGACACACCAGAGAACAATTGAAACACACCTGAGAACACCAGAGAACACCTGAAACACACCTGAGACACACCAGATAACACCTGAAACACACCTGAGAACACCAGAGAACACCTGAATCACACCTGAAACACACCTGAGAACACCTGAAACACACCTGAAGCACACCTGAGACACACCTGAGAACAACAGAGAACACCTGAAACACACCTGAGACACACCAGATAACACCTGAGACACACCAGAGAACACTTGAAACACACCTGAGAACACCAGAGACCACCTGAAACACACCTGAGACACACCTGAGACACACCAGAGAACACCTGAAACACCCCTGAAACACACCTGAAACACACGTGAGAACACCTGAAACACACCTGAGAACACCTGAAACACACCTGAAACACACCAGAGACACACCAGAGAACACCTGAAACACACCTGAAACACACCTGAGACACACCTCAGACACACCTGAGACACACCTGACACAACTGAGACACACCACAGAACACCTTAAACAAAGCTGAGACACACCTGAGACACACCAGAGAACACCTGAAAAACCCCTGAGAACACCTGAAACAAACCTGAAACACACTTGAGACACACCAGAGAACACCTGAAACACCCCTGAGAACACCTGAAACACACCTGAGAACACCTGAAACACACCTGAAACACATCTGAGAAAATCAGAGAACACCTGAAACACACCTGAGAACACACATGAGAACACCTGAAACACACCAGAGAACACTTGAAACACATCTGAGAACTCCAGAGAACACCTGAAACACACCTGAGACACACCTGAGACACATCAGAGAACACCTAAAACACACCTGAAACACACCTGAAACACACCTGAGAACACCTGAAACACACCTGAGAACACCTGAAACACACCTGAAACACACCTGAGACACACCTGAGATACACCTGAGAATACCTGAAACACACCTGAAACACATCTGAGACACACCTGAGACACACCTGAGACACACCTGAAACACACCTGAGACACACCAGAGAACACCTGAAACACCCTTAGAACACCTGAAACACACCTGAAACACCTGAGACATACCAGAGAACACCTGAAACACACCTGAGAACACCTGAAACACACCTGAAACACACCTGAGACACACCTGAGACACACCTGAGAATACCTGAAACACACCTGAAACACACCTGAGACACACCTGAGACACACCTGAGACACACCTGGAAACACACCTGAGACATACCAGAGAACACCTGAAACACACCTGAGAACACCTGAAACACACCTGAAACACACCTGAGACACACCTGAGACACACCTGAGACACACCTGAGAATATCTGAAACACCCCTGAGAACACCTGAAACACACCTGAAACACACCTGAGACACAACAGAGATCACCTGAAACACACCTGAGACACACCAGAGAACACCTGAAACACCCCTGAGAACACCTGAAACACACCTTAAACACACCTGAGACACACCATAAAACACCTGAAACAAACCTGAGAACACCTGAGACAAACCTTAGACACACCTGAGACACACCAGAGACACACCTGAAACACACCTGAGAACAACTGAAACACACCTGAGACACACCTGAGACACAACTGAGAACACCAGAGAACACCTGAAACACTTCTGAGACACACCAGAGAACACCTGAAACACACCTGAGACACACCAGAGAACACCTGAAACACACCTGGAAACAAATCTGAAACACACCTGAGAACACCTGAAACACACCTGAAACACACCTGAGAACAACTGAAACATACCTGAGACACACCTGAGACACACCTGAGAACACCAGAGAACACCTGAAACACTTCTGAGACACACCAGAGAACACCTGAAACACACCTGAGACACACCAGAGAACACCTGAAACACACCTGAAACAAATCTGAAACACACCTGAGAACACCTGAAACACACCTGAAACACAACTGAGAACACCTGAAACACACCTGAAACACACCTGAGACACACCTGAGAACACCAGAGAACACCTGAAACACACCTGAGACACACCAGAGAACACCTGAAACACACCTGAGACACACAAGAGAACACCTGAAACACACCTGAAACAAATCTGAAACACACCTGAGAACACCTGAAACACACATGAAACACACCTGAGAACACCGGAGAACACCTGAAACACACCTAAGACACACCTGAGACACACCAGAGAACACCAGCGAACACCTGAAACACACCTGAGACACACCAGAAATACACCTGAGAATACCTGAAACACACCAGAGACACACCTGAGAATACCTGAAACACACCTGAAACACACCTGAGACACACCTGAGACACACCAGAGAACACCTGAAACACACCTGAAACACACCTGAGAACACCTGAAACACACCTGAGACACACCTGAGAACACCAGAGAACACCTGAAACACACCTGAGACACACCAGAGAACACCTGAAACACTTCTGAGACACACCAGAGAACACCTGAAACACACCTGAGACACACCAGAGAACACCTGAAACACACCTGAGACACACCAGAGAACACCTGAAACACACCTGAAACAAATCTGAAACACACCTGAGAACACCTGAAACACACATGAAACACACCTGAGAACACCGGAGAACACCTGAAACACACCTGAGACACACCTGAGACACACCAGAGAACACCAGCGAACACCTGAAACACACCTGAGACACACCCGAGACACAGCAGAGAATACCTGAAACACACCTGAGACACACCAGAGAACACCAGCGAACACCTGAAACACACCTGAGACACACCAGAAATACACCTGAGAATACCTGAAACACACCAGAGACACACCTGAGAATACCTGAAACACACCTGAAACACACCTGAGACACACCTGAGACACACCAGAGAACACCTGAAACACACCTGAAACACACCTGAGACACACATGAGACACACCTGAAACACACCAGAGACACACCTGAAACACACCTGAGACACACCTGAGACACACCAGAGATCACCTGAAACACACCTGAAACACACCTGAGACACACCAGAGAACACCTGAAACACCCCTGAGAACATCTGAAACACACCTGAAACACACCTGAGAACACCTGAAACACACCTGAAACACACCAGAGAACACCTTAAACACACACATAAGACACACCTGAGACACACCAGAGAACAATTGAAACACACCTGAGAACACCAGAGAACACCTGAAACACACCTGAGACACACCAGATAACACCTGAAACACACCTGAGAACACCAGAGAACACCTGAATCACACCTGAAACACACCTGAGAACACCTGAAACACACCTGAAGCACACCTGAGACACACCTGAGAACAACAGAGAACACCTGAAACACACCTGAGACACACCAGATAACACCTGAGACACACCAGAGAACACTTGAAACACACCTGAGAACACACCTGAAACACACCTGAAACACACCTGAGACACACCTGAGACACACCAGAGATAACCTGAAACACACCCGAGAACACCTGAAACACACCTGAAACACACCTGAGAACACCTGAAACACACCTGAAACACACCAGAGAACACCTGAAACACACACATAAGACACACCTGAGACACACCAGAGAACACCTGAAACACACCCATAAGACACACCTGGAGACACACCAGATAACACCTGAGAACACCAGCGAACACCTGAAACACACCTGAGACACACCCGAGACACAGCAGAGAATACCTGAAACACACCTGAGACACACCAGAGAACACCAGCGAACACCTGAAACACACCTGAGACACACCCGAGACACAGCAGAGAATACCTGAAACACACCTGAGACACACCAGAGAACACCAGCGAACACCTGAAACACACCTGAGACACACCAGAAATACACCTGAGAATACCTGGAAACACACCAGAGACACACCTGAGAATACCTGAAACACACCTGAAACACACCTGAGACACACATGAGACACACCTGAAACACACCAGAGACACACCTGAAACACACCTGAGACACACCTGAGACACACCAGAGATCACCTGAAACACACCTGAAACACACCTGAGACACACCAGAGAACACCTGAAACACCCCTGAGAACATCTGAAACACACCTGAAACACACCTGAGAACACCTGAAACACACCTGAAACACACCAGAGAACACCTTAAACACACACATAAGACACACCTGAGACACACCAGAGAACAATTGAAACACACCTGAGAACACCAGAGAACACCTGAAACACACCTGAGACACACCAGATAACACCTGAAACACACCTGAGAACACCAGAGAACACCTGAATCACACCTGAAACACACCTGAGAACACCTGAAACACACCTGAAGCACACCTGAGACACACCTGAGAACAACAGAGAACACCTGAAACACACCTGAGACACACCAGATAACACCTGAGACACACCAGAGAACACTTGAAACACACCTGAGAACACACCTGAAACACACCTGAAACACACCTGAGACACACCTGAGACACACCAGAGATAACCTGAAACACACCCGAGAACACCTGAAACACACCTGAAACACACCTGAGAACACCTGAAACACACCTGAAACACACCAGAGAACACCTGAAACACACACATAAGACACACCTGAGACACACCAGAGAACAATTGAAACACACCTGAGAACACCAGAGAACACCTGAAACACACCTGAGACACACCAGATAACACCTGAAACACACCTGAGAACACCAGAGAACACCTGAATCACACCTGAAACACACCTGAGAACACCTGAAACACACCTGAAGCACACCTGAGACACACCTGAGAACAACAGAGAACACCTGAAACACACCTGAGACACACCAGATAACACCTGAGACACACCAGAGAACACTTGAAACACACCTGAGAACACCAGAGACCACCTGAAACACACCTGAGACACACCTGAGACACACCAGAGAACACCTGAAACACCCCTGAAACACACCTGAAACACACGTGAGAACACCTGAAACACACCTGAGAACACCTGAAACACACCTGAAACACACCAGAGACACACAGAGAACACCTGAAACACACCTGAAACACACCTGAGACACACCTCAGACACACCTGAGACACACCTGAGACACACCTGAGACACACCAGAGAACACCTTAAACAAAGCTGAGACACACCTGAGACACACCAGAGAACACCTGAAAAACCCCTGAGAACACCTGAAACAAACCTGAAACACACCTGAGACACACCAGAGAACACCTGAAACACCCCTGAGAACACCTGAAACACACCTGAGAACACCTGAAACACACCTGAAACACATCTGAGAAAATCAGAGAACACCTGAAACACACCTGAAACACACATGAGAACACCTGAAACACACCAGAGAACACTTGAAACACATCTGAGAACTCCAGAGAACACCTGAAACACACCTGAGACACACCTGAGACACATCAGAGAACACCTAAAACACACCTGGAAACACACCTGAAACACACCTGAGAACACCTGAAACACCTGAGAACACCTGAAACACACCTGAAACACACCTGAGACACACCTGAGATACACCTGAGAATACCTGAAACACACCTGAAACACATCTGAGACACACCTGAGACACACCTGAGACACACCTGAAACACACCTGAGACACACCAGAGAACACCTGAAACACCCTTAGAACACCTGAAACACACCTGAAACACCTGGGACATACCAGAGGACACCTGAAACACACCTGAGAACACCTGAGACACACCTGAGACACACCTGAGACACACCTGAGACACACCTGAGAATACCTGAAACACACCTGAAACACACCTGAGACACACCTGAGACACACCTGAACACACCTGAAACACACCTGAGACATACCAGAGAACACCTGAAACACACCTGAGAACACCTGAAACACACCTGAAACACACCTGGAGACAAACCTGAGACACACCTGAGACACACCTGAGAATATCTGAAACACCCCTGAGAACACCTGAAACACACCTGAAACACACCTGAGACACACCAGAGATCACCTGAAACACACCTGAGACACACCAGAGAACACCTGAAACACCCCTGAGAACACCTGAAACACACCTTAAACACACCTGAGACACACCATAAAACACCTGAAACAAACCTGAGAACACCTGGAGACAAACCTTAGACACACCTGAGACACACCAGAGACACACCTGAAACACACCTGAGACACACCAGAGAACTTCAGAAACACAGCTGAGACACACCTGAGACACACCAGAGAACACCTGAAACACACCTGAAACACACCTGAGACACACCAGAGAACACCTGAAACACACCTGGAACACACCTGTGAACACCAGAGAACACCTGAAACACACCTGAAACACACCTGAGACACACCTGAGACACACCAGAGAACACCTGAAACACATCTGAGACACACCTGAGACACACCAGAGAACACCTGAAACACACCTGTGACATACCAGAGAACACCTGAAACACACCTGAGACACACCAGAGAACACCTGAAACACACCTGAGACACACCTGAGACACACCAGAGATCACCTGAAACACACCTGAAACACACCTGAGACACACCAGAGAACACCTGAAACACCCCTGAGAACATCTGAAACACACCTGAAACACACCTGAGAACACCTGAAACACACCTGAAACACACCAGAGAACACCTTAAACACACACATAAGACACACCTGAGACACACCAGAGAACAATTGAAACACACCTGAGAACACCAGAGAACACCTGAAACACACCTGAGACACACCAGATAACACCTGAAACACACCTGAGAACACCAGAGAACACCTGAATCACACCTGAAACACACCTGAGAACACCTGAAACACACCTGAAGCACACCTGAGACACACCTGAGAACAACAGAGAACACCTGAAACACACCTGAGACACACCAGATAACACCTGAGACACACCAGAGAACACTTGAAACACACCTGAGAACACACCTGAAACACACCTGAAACACACCTGAGACACACCTGAGACACACCAGAGATAACCTGAAACACACCCGAGAACACCTGAAACACACCTGAAACACACCTGAGACACACCAGAGAACACCTGAAACACACCTGGAACACACCTGTGAACACCAGAGAACACCTGAAACACACCTGAAACACACCTGAGACACACCTGAGACACACCAGAGAACACCTGAAACACATCTGAGACACACCTGAGACACACCAGAGAACACCTGAAACACACCTGTGACATACCAGAGAACACCTGAAACACACCTGAGACACACCAGAGAACACCTGAAACACACCTGAGACACACCTGAGACACACCAGAGATCACCTGAAACACACCTGAAACACACCTGAGACACACCAGAGAACACCTGAAACACCCCTGAGAACATCTGAAACACACCTGAAACACACCTGAGAACACCTGAAACACACCTGAAACACACCAGAGAACACCTTAAACACACACATAAGACACACCTGAGACACACCAGAGAACAATTGAAACACACCTGAGAACACCAGAGAACACCTGAAACACACCTGAGACACACCAGATAACACCTGAAACACACCTGAGAACACCAGAGAACACCTGAATCACACCTGAAACACACCTGAGAACACCTGAAACACACCTGAAGCACACCTGAGACACACCTGAGAACAACAGAGAACACCTGAAACACACCTGAGACACACCAGATAACACCTGAGACACACCAGAGAACACTTGAAACACACCTGAGAACACACCTGAAACACACCTGAAACACACCTGAGACACACCTGAGACACACCAGAGATAACCTGAAACACACCCGAGAACACCTGAAACACACCTGAAACACACCTGAGAACACCTGAAACACACCTGAAACACACCAGAGAACACCTGAAACACACACATAAGACACACCTGAGACACACCAGAGAACACCTGAAACACACCCATAAGACACACCTGAGACACACCAGATAACACCTGAGAACACCAGCGAACACCTGAAACACACCTGAGACACACCCGAGACACAGCAGAGAATACCTGAAACACACCTGAGACACACCAGAGAACACCAGCGAACACCTGAAACACACCTGAGACACACCGAGACACAGCAGAGAATACCTGAAACACACCTGAGACACACCAGAGAACACCAGCGAACACCTGAAACACACCTGAGACACACCAGAAATACACCTGAGAATACCTGAAACACACCAGAGACACACCTGAGAATACCTGAAACACACCTGAAACACACCTGAGACACACATGAGACACACCTGGAAACACACCAGAGACACACCTGAAACACACCTGAGACACACCTGAGACACACCAGAGATCACCTGAAACACACCTGAAACACACCTGAGACACACCAGAGAACACCTGAAACACCCCTGAGAACATCTGAAACACACCTGGAAACACACCTGAGAACACCTGAAACACACCTGAAACACACCAGAGAACACCTTAAACACACACATAAGACACACCTGAGACACACCAGAGAACAATTGAAACACACCTGAGAACACCAGAGAACACCTGAAACACACCTGAGACACACCAGATAACACCTGAAACACACCTGAGAACACCAGAGAACACCTGAATCACACCTGAAACACACCTGAGAACACCTGAAACACACCTGAAGCACACCTGAGACACACCTGAGAACAACAGAGAACACCTGAAACACACCTGAGACACACCAGATAACACCTGGAGACACACCAGAGAACACTTGGAAACACACCTGAGAACACACCTGAAACACACCTGAAACACACCTGAGACACACCTGAGACACACCAGAGATAACCTGAAACACACCCGAGAACACCTGAAACACACCTGAAACACACCTGAGAACACCTGAAACACACCTAAACACACCAGAGAACACCTGAAACACACACATAAGACACACCTGAGACACACCAGAGAACAATTGAAACACACCTGAGAACACCAGAGAACACCTGAAACACACCTGAGACACACCAGATAACACCTGAAACACACCTGAGAACACCAGAGAACACCTGAATCACACCTGAAACACACCTGAGAACACCTGAAACACACCTGAAGCACACCTGAGACACACCTGAGAACAACAGAGAACACCTGAAACACACCTGAGACACACCAGATAACACCTGAGACACACCAGAGAACACTTGAAACACACCTGAGAACACCAGAGACCACCTGAAACACACCTGAGACACACCTGAGACACACCAGAGAACACCTGAAACACCCCTGAAACACACCTGGAAACACACGTGAGAACACCTGAAACACACCTGAGAACACCTGAAACACACCTGAAACACACCAGAGACACACCAGAGAACACCTGAAACACACCTGAAACACACCTGAGACACACCTCAGACACACCTGAGACACACCTGAGACACACCTGAGACACACCACAGAACACCTTAAACAAAGCTGAGACACACCTGAGACACACCAGAGAACACCTGAAAAACCCCTGAGAACACCTGAAACAAACCTGAAACACACTTGAGACACACCAGAGAACACCTGAAACACCCCTGAGAACACCTGAAACACACCTGAGAACACCTGAAACACACCTGAAACACATCTGAGAAAATCAGAGAACACCTGAAACACACCTGAAACACACATGAGAACACCTGAAACACACCAGAGAACACTTGAAACACATCTGAGAACTCCAGAGAACACCTGAAACACACCTGAGACACACCTGAGACACATCAGAGAACACCTAAAACACACCTGAAACACACCTGAAACACACCTGAGAACACCTGAAACACACTTGAGAACACCTGAAACACACCTGAAACACACCTGAGACACACCTGAGATACACCTGAGAATACCTGAAACACACCTGAAACACATCTGAGACACACCTGAGACACACCTGAGACACACCTGAAACACACCTGAGACACACCAGAGAACACCTGAAACACCCTTAGAACACCTGAAACACACCTGAAACACCTGAGACATACCAGAGAACACCTGAAACACACCTGAGAACACCTGAAACACACCTGAGAATACCTGAAACACACCTGAAACACACCTGAGACACACCTGAGACACACCTGAGACACACCTGAAACACACCTGAGACATACCAGAGAACACCTGAAACACACCTGAGAACACCTGAAACACACCTGAAACACACCTGAGACAAACCTGAGACACACCTGAGACACACCTGAGAATATCTGAAACACCCCTGAGAACACCTGAAACACACCTGAAACACACCTGAGACACACCAGAGATCACCTGAAACACACCTGAGACACACCAGAGAACACCTGAAACACCCCTGAGAACACCTGAAACACACCTTAAACACACCTGAGACACACCATAAAACACCTGAAACAAACCTGAGAACACCTGAGACAAACCTTAGACACACCTGAGACACACCAGAGACACACCTGAAACACACCTGAGACACACCAGAGAACTTCAGAAACACAGCTGAGACACACGTGAGACACACCAGAGAACACCTGAAACACACCTGAAACACACCTGAGACACACCAGAGAACACCTGAAACACACCTGGAACACACCTGTGAACACCAGAGAACACCTGAAAGACACCTGAAACACACCTGAGACACACCTGAGACACACCAGAGAACACCTGAAACACATCTGAGACACACCTGAGACACACCAGAGAACACCTGAAACACACCTGTGACATACCAGAGAACACCTGAAACACACCTGAGACACACCAGAGAACACCTGAAACACACCTGTGACACACCAGAGAACACCTGAAACACACCTGAAACACACCTGAGACACACCAGAGAACACCTGAAACACACCTGAGACACACCTGAGCCACACCTGAGACACACCAGAGAACACCTGAAACACACCTGAGACACACCAGAGATACACCTGAGACACACCTGAGACACACCTGAGACACACCAGAGAACACCTGAAACAGCGCTGAAACACACCTGAGACACACCAGAGAACACCTGAAACACCCCTGAGAACACCTGAAACAAACCTGAAACACACTTGAGACACACCAGAGAACACCTGAAACACCCCTGAGAACACCTGAAACACACCTGAGAACACCTGAAACACACCTGAACCACATCTGAGAAAATCAGAGAACACCTGAAACACACCTGAAACACACATGAGAACACCTGAAACACACCAGAGAACACTTGAAACACATCTGAGAACTCCAGAGAACACCTGAAACACACCTGAGACACACCTGAGACACATCAGAGAACACCTAAAACACACCTGAAACACACCTGAAACACACCTGAGAACATCTGAAACACACCTGAGAACACCTGAAACACACCTGAAACACACCTGAGACACACCTGAGATACACCTGAGAATACCTGAAACACACCTGAAACACATCTGAGACACACCTGAGACACACCTGAGACACACCTGAAACACACCTGAGACACACCAGAGAACACCTGAAACACCCTTAGAACACCTGAAACACACCTGAAACACCTGAGACATACCAGAGAACACCTGAAACACACCTGAGAACACCTGAAACACACCTGAAACACACCTGAGACACACCTGAGACACACCTGAGAATACCTGAAACACACCTGAAACACACCTGAGACACACCTGAGACACACCTGAGACACACCTGAAACACACCTGAGACATACCAGAGAACACCTGAAACACACCTGAGAACACCTGAAACACACCTGAAACACACCTGAGACACACCTGAGACACACCTGAGACACACCTGAGAATATCTGAAACACCCCTGAGAACACCTGAAACACACCTGAAACACACCTGAGACACACCAGAGATCACCTGAAACACACCTGAGACACACCAGAGAACACCTGAAACACCCCTGAGAACACCTGAAACACACCTTAAACACACCTGAGACACACCAGAAAACACCTGAAACAAACCTGAGAACACCTGAGACAAACCTTAGACACACCTGAGACACACCAGAGACACACCTGAAACACACCTGAGACACACCAGAGAACTTCAGAAACACAGCTGAGACACACCTGAGACACACCAGAGAACACCTGAAACACACCTGAAACACACCTGAGACACACCAGAGAACACCTGAAACACACCTGGAACACACCTGTAGAACACCAGAGAACACCTGGAAACACACCTGAAACACACCTGAGACACACCTGAGACACACCAGAGAACACCTGAAACACATCTGAGACACACCTGAGACACACCAGAGAACACCTGAAACACACCTGTGACATACCAGAGAACACCTGAAACACACCTGAGACACACCAGAGAACACCTGAAACACACCTGTGACACACCAGAGAACACCTGAAACACACCTGAAACACAACTGAGACACACCAGAGAACACCTGAAACACACCTGAGATACACCTGAGACATACCTGAGACACACCAGAGAACACCTGAAACACACCTGAGACACACCAGAGATACACCTGAGACACACCTGAGACACACCTGAGACACACCAGAGAACACCTGAAACAGCGCTGAAACACACCTGAGACACACCAGAGAACACCTGAAACACCCCTGAGAACACCTGAAACAAACCTGAAACACACTTGAGACACACCAGAGAACACCTGAAACACCCCTGAGAACACCTGAAACACACCTGAGAACACCTGAAACACACCTGAAACACATCTGAGAAAATCAGAGAACACCTGAAACACACCTGAAACACACATGAGAACACCTGAAACACACCAGAGAACACTTGAAACACATCTGAGAACTCCAGAGAACACCTGAAACACACCTGAGACACACCTGAGACACATCAGAGAACACCTAAAACACACCTGAAACACACCTGAAACACACCTGAGAACACCTGAAACACACCTGAGAACACCTGAAACTCACCTGAAACACACCTGAGACACACCTGAGACACACCCGAAACACACCTGAGACACACCAGAGAACACCTGAAACACCCTTAGAACACCTGAAACACACCTGAAACACCTGAGACATACCAGAGAACACCTGAAACACACCTGAGAACACCTGAAACACACCTGAAACACACCTGAGACACACCTGAGACACACCTGAGAATACCTGAAACACACCTGAAACACACCTGAGACACACCTGAGACACACCTGAGACACACCTGAAACACACCTGAGACATACCAGAGAACACCTGAAACACACCTGAGAACACCTGAAACACACCTGAAACACACCTGAGACACACCTGAGACACACCTGAGACACACCTGAGAATATCTGAAACACCCCTGAGAACACCTGAAACACACCTGAAACACACCTGAGACACACCAGAGATCACCTAAAACACACCTGAGACACACCAGAGAACACCTGAAACACCCCTGAGAACACCTGAAACACACCTTAAACACACCTGAGACACACCAGAAAACACCTGAAACAAACCTGAGAACACCTGAGACAAACCTTAGACACACCTGAGACACACCAGAGACACACCTGAAACACACCTGAGACACACCAGAGAACTTCAGAAACACAGCTGAGACACACCTGAGACACACCAGAGAACACCTGAAACACACCTGAAACACACCTGAGACACACCAGAGAACACCTGAAACACACCTGGAACACACCTGTGAACACCAGAGAACACCTGAAACACACCTGAAACACACCTGAGACACACCTGAGACACACCAGAGAACACCTGAAACACATCTGAGACACACCTGAGACACACCAGAGAACACCTGAAACACACCTGTGACATACCAGAGAACACCTGAAACACACCTGAGACACACCAGAGAACACCTGAAACACACCTGTGACACACCAGAGAACACCTGAAACACACCTGAAACACACCTGAGACACACCAGAGAACACCTGAAACACACCTGAGACACACCTGAGACATACCTGAGACACACCAGAGAACACCTGAAACACACCTGAGACACACCAGAGACACACCTGAGACACACCAGAGAACACCTGAAACAGCGCTGAAACACACCTGAGACACACCAGAGAACACCTGAAACACCCCTGAGAACACCTGAAACAAACCTGAAACACACTTGAGACACACCAGAGAACACCTGAAACACCCCTGAGAACACCTGAAACACACCTGAGAACACCTGAAACACACCTGAAACACATCTGAGAAAATCAGAGAACACCTGAAACACACCTGAAACACACATGAGAACACCTGAAACACACCAGAGAACACTTGAAACACATCTGAGAACTCCAGAGAACACCTGAAACACACCTGAGACACACCTGAGACACATCAGAGAACACCTAAAACACACCTGAAACACACCTGAAACACACCTGAGAACACCTGAAACACACCTGAGAACACCTGAAACACACCTGAAACACACCTGAGACACACCTGAGATACACCTGAGAATACCTGAAACACACCTGAAACACATCTGAGACACACCTTAGACACACCTGAGACACACCTGAAACACACCTGAGACACACCAGAGAACACCTGAAACACCCTTAGAACACCTGAAACACACCTGAAACACCTGAGACATACCAGAGAACACCTGAAACACACCTGAGAACACCTGAAACACACCTGAAACACACCTGAGACACACCTGAGACACACCTGAGAATACCTGAAACACACCTGAAACACACCTGAGACACACCTGAGACACACCTGAGACACACCTGAAACACACCTGAGACATACCAGAGAACACCTGAAACACACCTGAGAACACCTGAAACACACCTGAAACACACCTGAGACACACCTGAGACACACCTGAGACACACCTGAGAATATCTGAAACACCCCTGAGAACACCTGAAACACACCTGAAACACACCTGAGACACACCAGAGATCACCTGAAACACACCTGAGACACACCAGAAAACACCTGAAACACCCCTGAGAACACCTGAAACACACCTTAAACACACCTGAGACACACCAGAAAACACCTGAAACAAACCTGAGAACACCTGAGACAAACCTTAGACACACCTGAGACACACCAGAGACACACCTGAAACACACCTGAGACACACCAGAGAACTTCAGAAACACAGCTGAGACAGACCTGAGACACACCAGAGAACACCTGAAACACACCTGAAACACACCTGAGACACACCAGAGAACACCTGAAACACACCTGGAACACACCTGTGAACACCAGAGAACACCTGAAATACACCTGAAACACACCTGAGACACACCTGAGACACACCAGAGAACACCTGAAACACACCTGAGACACACCTGAGACACACCAGAGAACACCTGAAACACACCTGTGACATACCAGAGAACACCTGAAACACACCTGAGACACACCAGAGAACACCTGAAACACACCTGTGACACACCAGAGAACACCTGAAACACACCTGAAACACACCTGAGACACACCAGAGAACACCTGAAACACACCTGAGACACACCTGAGACATACCTGAGACACACCAGAGAACACCTGAATCACAGCTGAGACACACCAGAGATACACCTGAGACACACCTGAGACACACCTGAGACACACCAGAGAACACCTGAAACAGCGCTGAAACACACCTGAGACACACCAGAGAACACCTGAAACACCCCTGAGAACACCTGAAACACACCTGAAACACACCTGAGACACACCAGAGAACACCTGAAACACACCTGAGACACACCAGAGAACACCTGAAACACACCTGAGAACACCTGAGACACACCTGAGACACACCAGAGACACATCTGAGACACACCAGAGAACACCTGAAACACACCTGAGACACACCTGAGACACACCTGAAACACACTTGAGACACACCTGAGACAGACCTGAGACACACCTGAAACACACCTGAGACACACCTGAAACACACCTGAGACACACCTGAGACACACCTGAAACACACCTGAAACACACCTGAGAACACCTGAAACACACCTGAGACACACCTGAGACACACCTGAAACACACCTGAGACACACCTGAGACACACCTGAAACTCACCTGAGACACACCTGAAACACACCTTTGACACACCAGAGAACACCTGAAACACACCTGAAACACACCTGAGACACACCAGAGAACACCTGAAACACACCTGTGACACATCAGAGAACACCTGAAACACACCTAAGACACACCTGAGACACACCTGAGACACACCTGAGACATACCTGAGACACACCAGAGAACACCTGAAACACACCTGAGACACACCAGAGAACACCTGAAACACCCCTGAGAACACCTGAAACACACCTGAGAACACCTGAAACACACCTGAGACACACCAGAGAACACCTGAAACACACCTGAGAACACCTGAGATACACCTGAGACACACCTGAGACACACCTGAGACACACCAGAGACACACCTGAGAACACCTGAAACACAGCTGAAACACACCTGAGACACACCAGAGAACACCTGAAACACACCTGAGAACACCTGAGACACACCTGAGACACACCAGAGACACACCTGAGACACACCAGAGAACACCTGAAACACACTTGAGACACACCTGAGACACACCTGAGACACACCTGAAACACACCTGCGACACACCTGAAACACACCTGAGACACACCTGAAACACACCTGAGACATACCTGAGACACACCTGAAACACACCTGAGACACACCTGAGACACACCTGAGACACACCTGAGACACACCTGAGACACACCTGAAACACACCTGAAACACAGCTGAGACACACCTTAGACACACCTGAGACACCTAGACCAATGGCCTGCCTTTGATCCTGACTAAAATACACATGTTCACACACACCTATGCCACTTTGAATGTATGTCACAAACCTTGGGAATTCCCAGTGAGAAACAGTTCTATGATATGGACGTGGTGAAGAGGAAGGCAAAGTCTTCAGGGTTAAGCTGGCACCCTATTCCCTATGTAGTGCACTACTTTTGACCAGGACCTACTGGTAATAGGGTGCCATTTGGAACAGAGTTAAACTGGAATGAGAGCCGTACGTCACCCCACCCACAACCCCTTCACAAGCGCTTCAGAATCTCTGCTATCACAACAACTTGTTGAATAGGAAGGATTCAACCTGTCAATCAGACCAGAGTATATCTTTCATTTCAGCCAGTATAAACACCTGGAGCTCTCTCAGGCTAATTTGTTGAACATAGTAACTGTTGTCAGGGTGAAGCCGTCTAGTTTGATGCGTCTCCTCTGCCATGTTTATGTTGGAAGGGTCTGATGCCAGCGCCTGTGGCATTCTGGATGTTATTATGGCTAGACAGACAGACAGACAGACAGACAGACAGACAGACAGACAGGATGGGCTTGTCAATAGCTGTCACTGTTAGGGGAGGAGGGAGAAACGGCAGCCATCTGGCCTTTACCTGCTTGGTAAACTAATACTATGGGTGAGTCCCAAATGGCAGTCAATTCCCGATAGTGCACTACTTTTGACCAGAGCCCTATGACACCCTATTCCCTATATAGTGCACTACTTTTGACCAGAGCCCTATGACACCCTATTCCCTATATAGTGCACTACTTTTGACCAGAGCCCTATGACACCCTATTCCCTATATAGTGCACTACTTTTGACCAGAGCCCTATGACACCCTATTCCCTATATAGTGCACTACTTTTGACCAGAGCCCTATGACACCCTATTCCCTATATAGTGCACTACTTTTGACCAGAGCCCTATGACACCCTATTCCCTATATAGTGCACTACTTTTGACCAGAGCCCTATGACACCCTATTCCCTATATAGTGCACTACTTTTGACCAGAGCCCTGTGGGAATAGGGTACCATTTGGGACTCGTACATAACAAACACTTTGTCTTGAAACACTCAGACTGCTCTCTGCCAGCCAAATAGATCCATGGCATCATCATCATCATCTTGTGACCGACGGAAACATCTCTGGGTGGTATGGAACTTGATCCCCCTGTTCTACAACACATTAAACTATGACTAATAGAATCATAGAAGAGAAAGAGACTAACTAATTAGAAACGTGTCTGTCCTGCCAGCCATCCTGGTGCGTCTGTCTATTGTTGTGTTGATGCAGGTAGTTAAAGAGTTAAAAGTGAAAGTCCCAAATGGCACCCTATTCCCTTTAAAGTGCACTACAGGGCCCAGAGGACTCTGGATAGAGCACGATGTAGGGTGCCATGTTGCAGAGGGAAACACCTGTTTCCCTCAGGCGGTGGAACAACACTAACCCTCGTAGACGGAGAAGATGCTTTAGACTGCTAACAGATATATGTGATAAATAAGGCACTTTAATAGGATCACCTCCCTCTAAGAAAACAACGGATCCATTGTGTTGCATTAAATACTAATATATTCTGTTTTCCTCTGTGGTTTCACTCCTACAGATTCAGGCAGTGACATACTTCTGTGTGTGTGTGTGTGTGTGCGCGTGTGTGCGTGTGTGTGTGTGTGTGTGTGTGTGTGTGTGTGCGTGTGTGTGTGCGTGTGTGCGTGTGTGTGTGCGTGTGTGTGTGTGTGTGCGTGTGTGTGCGTGTGTGTGTGTGTGCCATGAAGCACCTAAATGTTACATTACAGCCTTATTCTAGAACGTGTTAAGTAGGTCAATACTAATATACCACATTAACTAAACAACACAAAAAAATAATTCACCACCAAATCTCAACTAAAACACTCGGAGGATGTCGTCTTGTGATTAGCTGAATCCCGCAGCCTCATACAACTAATTGCATCAAAGGAAACCACTGAGAGGTGTATATGTACTGGAAATGCTAATAGAAAACAATCATTTACTGGTGTAAAGTAATACACAGAGAGAGCTACATACTGCTCAGCAAATTAATTATGCAAGCACAGAAAATGTATAATGACATTTACACAGTGTAACTGTAATTCATGTTTGTCTGTTTACCTCTCTGTCTACCTCTCTGTTTACCTCTCTGTTTACCTCTCTGTCTACCTCTCTGTTTACCTCTCTGTTTACCTCTCTGTTTACCTCTCTGTCTACCTCTCTGTCTACCTCTCTGTTTACCTCTCTGTTTACCTCTCTGTTTACCTCTCTGTTTACCTCTCTGTTTACCTCTCTGTCTACCCCTCTGTCTACCCCTCTGTTTACCTCTCTGTTTACCTCTCTGTCTACCTCTCTGTTTACCTCTCTGTTTACCCCTCTGTTTACCTCTCTGTTTACCTCTCTGTTTACCTCTCTGTTTACCCCTCTGTTTACCTCTCTGTTTACCTCTCTGTCTACCTCTCTGTTTACCTCTCTGTTTACCTCTCTGTTTACCTCTCTGTTTACCTCTCTGTCTACCTCTCTGTCTACCTCTCTGTTTACCTCTCTGTCTACCCCTCTGTCTACCCCTCTGTCTACCCCTCTGTTTACCTCTCTGTTTACCTCTCTGTCTACCTCTCTGTCTACCTCTCTGTTTACCTCTCTGTTTACCTCTGTTTACCTCTCTGTTTACCTCTCCGTCTACCTCTCTGTCTGTAACTTACTCTATCGTGTATGACTGTTGGTTTTACACCTGAAGAGTCTGCCTCACCTGAAGTGCCTGTTTGCTCAAGCCTCATTTGAGCCTGTCAACAGTCACAGGAAGCAAATTACCCCCCCCTCCCTTCTTCCCTTACCCCAATTACCCCCCCTTCACCTCCGCTGCCCCCCACCCCCTCCACCTCCCAAACACACGTCTGATTGATGTAGCCGTCTAGCTGCCTCTGCCTGGCCCGGCTGCACAGTGGTTTCCACTAGCAGGGATTCTGATTTGATGGCAGGAGACTCTGAAGGGGTCTGATTGGTTGATCCGATTGAAAGAGGAAACGACATACACAGCTGTCTGATCCCGTTTTGGAATGGCAGAACACTGGAGAAACATGGGGAAACATGAAAAAAGCAAATATAACTGGAAAAGTACATTTCTTGAAGAACATGTGGTGTTATTGTTAGCTTGTTTTAAAGTATTTATGGTTGTGAAATACGTTTCAGTTATAGTAGTGGTAGTGACTGGTTATAGTTATAGTAGTGGTAGTGACTGGTTATAGTTCTAGTAGTGGTAGTGACTGGTTATAGTTATAGTAGTGGTAGTGACTGGTTATAGTTATAGTAATGGTAGTGACTGGTTATAGTTATAGTAGTGGTAGTGACTGGTTATAGTTATAGTAATGGTAGTGACTGGTTATAGTTATAGTAGTGGTAGTGACTGGTTATAGTTATAGTAGTGGTAGTGACTGGTTATAGTTATAGTAATGGTAGTGACTGGTTATAGTTATAGTAGTGGTAGTGACTGGTTATAGTAGTGGTAGTGACTGGTTATAGTTATAGTAGTGGTAGTGACTGGTTATAGTTATAGTAGTGGTAGTGACTGGTTATAGTAGTGGTAGTGACTGGTTATAGTTATAGTAGTGGTAGTGACTGGTTATAGTAGTGGTAGTGACTGGTTATAGTAGTGGTAGTGACTGGTTATAGTTATAGTAGTGGTAGTGACTGGTTATAGTTATAGTAGTGGTAGTGACTGGTTATAGTTATAGTAATGGTAGTGACTGGTTATAGTTATAGTAGTGGTAGTGACTGGTTATAGTTATAGTAGTGGTAGTGACTGGTTATAGTTATAGTAGTGGTAGTGACTGGTTATAGTTATAGTAGTGGTAGTGACTGGTTATAGTTATAATAGTGGTACTGACTGGTTATAGTTATAGTAGTGGTAGTGACTGGTTATAGTTATAGTAGTGGTAGTGACTGGTTATAGTTATAGTAGTGGTAGTGACTGGTTATAGGTATAGTAGTGGTAGTGACTGGTTATAGTTATAGTAGTGGTAGTGACTGGTTATAGTAGTGGTAGTGACTGGTTATAGTTATAGTAGTGGTAGTGACTGGTTATAGTTATAGAAGTGGTAGTGTCTGCAGTAGTAATGGTAGTGACTGGTTATAGTTATAGTAGTGGTAGTGACTGGTTATAGTTATAATAGTGGTAGTGACTGGTTATAGTTATAGTAGTGGTAGTGACTGGTTATAGTTATAGTAGTGGTAGTGTCTACAGTAGTAGTGGTAGTGACTGGTTATAGTAGTGGTAGTGACTGGTTATAGTTATAGTAGTGGTAGTGACTGGTTATAGTTTTAGAAGTGGTAGTGTCTGCAGTAGTAATGGTAGTGACTGGTTATAGTTATAGTAGTGGTAGTGACTGGTTATAGTTATAATAGTGGTAGTGACTGGTTATAGTTATAGTAGTGGTAGTGACTGGTTATAGTTATAGTAGTGGTAGTGTCTACAGTTGTAGTGGTAGTGACTGGTTATAGTTATAGTAATGGTAGTGACTGGTTATAGTTATAGTAGTGGTAGTGACTGGTTATAGTTATAGTAGTGGTAGTGACTGGTTATAGTTATAGTAATGGTAGTGACTGGTTATAGTTATAGTAGTGGTAGTGACTGGTTATAGTTCTAGTAGTGGTAGTGACTGGTTATAGTTATAGTAGTGGTAGTGACTGGTTATAGTTATAGTAATGGTAGTGACTGGTTATAGTTATAGTAGTGGTAGTGACTGGTTATAGTTATAGTAGTGGTAGTGACTGGTTATAGATATAGTAGTGGTAGTGTCTACAGTTGTAATGGTAGTGACTAGTTATAGTAATAGTAGTGGTAGTGACTGGTTATAGTTATAGTAATGGTAGTGACTGGTTATAGTTATAGTAGTGGTAGTGTCTGCAGTAGTAATGGTAGTGACTGGTTATAGTTATAGTAGTGGTAGTGACTGGTTAGAGTTATTCTTTCTTAAAACTGCATTGTGGGCTTGTAGTTGAGTAAGCTGTAGGGTCTACACCTGTTGTATTCGGCGCAAGTGACAAACAAGATATGATTTGATTTGACCAGAGATGCAGACCAGAGCAGTAGTTGTGTTCAGTAGTTGTGGTCAGTAGTGTTGTGGTTGTGGTCAGTAGTTGTGGTCAGTAGTTGTGGTCAGTATATGTGGTCAGAAGTTGTGTAGTTGTGGTCAGTAGTTGTGGTCAGTAGTTGTGGGCAGTAGTTGTCGTCAGTAGTTGTGGTCAGTAGTTGTGGTCAGTAGTTGTGGGCAGTAGTTGTGGTCAGTATATGTAGTCAGAAGTTGTGTAGTTGTGGTCAGTAGTTGTGGTCAGTATTTGTGGGCAGTAGTTGTGGTCAGTATATGTGGTCAGAAGTTGTGTAGTTGTGGTCAGTAGTTGTGGTCAGTAGTTGTGGTCAGTAGTTGTGGTCAGTATATGTGGTCAGTAGTTGTGGGCAGTAGTTGTGGTCAGTATATGTGGTCAGAAGTTGTGTAGTTGTGGTCAGTAGTTGTGGTCAGTAGTTGTGGTCAGTAGTTGTGGTCAGTGGTTGTGGTCAGTAGTTTTGTGGTTGGTAGTTGTGGTCAGAAGTTGTGTAGTTGTGGTCAGTAGTTGTGGTCAGTCGTTTTGTGGTTGTGGTCAGTAGTTGTGGTTAGTAGTTGTGGTCAGTAGTTTTGTGGTTGTGGTCAGTAGTTGTGGTCAGTAGTTGTGGTCAGTAGTTTTGTGGTTGTTTTCAGTAGTTGTATTCAGTGCTTGTGGTCAGTAGTTGTGGTCAGTAGTTGTGATCAGTAGTTTTGGTCAGTATATGTGGTCAGTAGTTGTGGTCAGTAGTTGTGGTCTGTAGTTTTGTGGTTGTGGTCAGTAGTTGTGGTCAATAGTTGTGGTCAGAAGTTGTGTAGTTGTGGTCAGTAGTTGTGTAGTTGTGGTCAGTAGTTGTGGTCAGTAGTTGTGGTCAGTAGTTGTGGTCAGTAGTTGTGGTCAGTAGTTTTCGTCAGTGGTTGTGGTCAGTAGTTGTGTAGTTGTGATCAGTAGTAGTGGTCAGTAGTTTTGTTCAAAAGTTTTGGTAAGCTAAATAAAATAAAAATTGTCAAATGCGCCGAATACAACAGGAATATACTTTACAGTGAAATGCTTACTTACTTGCCCTTTCCCAACGATGCAGAGTTAAAAAGTAAGAAAACTTTGCAATAATGAGCCAATATACAATGTCAATGTGCAGGGGTACGAGGTAGTTGAGGTAGTTGAGGTACAATTGGGGGCGGCGCACAATTGGCCCAGCGTCGTCCAGGGTAGGGGAGGGAATGGCCGGCAGGGATGTAGAGCATGGCGTTTGCAACGCCAGGGTTGTGGGTTCGATTCCCACGGGGGGCCAGTATGAAAAATAAAAAGATAATGTAAGTCGCTCTGGATAAGAGCGTCTGCTAAATGACTAAAATGTAAATGTAAATTTACATGTAGGTAGGGTAAAAGTGATAATTAATACACAGAGTTGCAGCAGCGTACAGTGCCTTGCAAAAGTATTCATCCCTGTTTGCGTTTTTCCTTTTTTGTTGCATTACAACCTGTAATTTAAATGGATTTTTATTTGGATTGTATGTAATGGACATACACAAAATAGTCCAAATTGGTGAAGTGAAATGAAAAAAATAACTTATTTCAAAAAATTCTAAAAAATTAATAACGGAAAAGTGGTGCGTGCATATGTATTCACCACCTTTGCTATGAAGCACCTAAATAAGATCTGGTGAAACCAATTACCTTCAGAAGTCACAAAATGTGTTAAATAAAGTCCACCTGTGTGCAATCTAAGTGTCACATGATCTGTCCCATGATCTCAGTATATCTAAACCTGTTCTGAAAGGACCCAGAATCTGCAACACCACTAAGCAAGGGGCACCACCAAGCAAGTGGCACCATGAAGACCAAAGAGCTCTCCAAACAGGTCAGGGTCAAAGCTGTGGAGAAGTACAGATCAGGGTTGGGTTATAAAAAAATATCTGAAACTTTGAACATCCCACGGAGCACCATTAAATCCATTATAAAAAAATGGAAAGAATATGGCATCACAACAAACCTGCCAAGAGAGGGCCGCCCACCAAAACTCACGGACCAGGCAAGGAGACCATTAATCAAAGAGGCAACAAAGAGACCACAGATAACCCTGAAGGAGCTGCAAAGCTCCACAGCGGAGATTGGAGTATCTGTCCATAGGACCACTTTAAGCCATACACTCCACAGAGCTGGGCTTTATGGAAGAGTGGCCAGAAAAAAGCCATTGCTTAAAGACAAAAATAAGCAAACACGTTTGGTATTCGCCAAAAGGCATGTGGGAGACTCCCCAAACATATAGAAGAAGTCAGATGAGACTAAAATTGAGCTTTTTGGCCATCAAGGAAAATGCTATGTCTGGCGCAAACCCAACACCTCTCATCACCCCAAGAACAACATCCCCACAGTGAAGCATGGTGGTGGCAGCATCATGCTGTGGGGATGTTTTTCATCGGCAGGGACTGGGAAACTGGTCAGAATTGAAGGAATGATGGATGGCGCTAAATACAGAGAAATTCTTGAGGGAAACCTGTTTCAGTCTTCCAGAGATTTGAGACTGGAACGAAGGTTCACCTTCCAGCAGGACAATGACCCTAAGCATACTGTTAAAGCAACACTCCAGTGGTTAAAGGGAAAACATTTAAATGTCTTGGAATGGCCTAGTCAAAACCCAGACCACAATCCAATTGAGAATCTGTGGTATGACTTAAAGATTGCTGTACACCAGCGGAAACACTCCAACTTGAAGGAGCTGGAGCAGTTTTGCCTTGAAGAATGGACATAAATCCCAGTGGCTAGATGTGCCAAGCTTATAGAGACATACCCCAAGAGACTTGCAGCTGTAATTGCTGCAAAAGGTGGCTCTACAAAGTATTGACTTTGGGGGGGTGAATAGTTATGCATGCTCTAGTTTTCAGTTTTTTTGTCTTATTTCTTGTTTATTTCACAATAAAAAAATATATCTTCAAAGTGGTAGCCATGTTGTTCAAATGATACAAACCCCCAAAAAATCCATTTTAATTCCAGGTTTTAAGGCAACAAAATAGGAAAAATGCCAATGGGGATGAATACTTTCTCAAGCCACTGTATGTGGAGTGTGAAAGTGTGTGAAACTGTGTCTGTGTGTGTGTGTGTGTGTGTGTGTGGTGTCAATATTAATGTGTGTTTCGTGTGTGTGTGAGCATATGTAGTGTGTGTGTGTGTTGGAGTGTCAGTGTAAAACATATGTGAGTGTGTGGGTAGAGTCCATTGAGTGTGCATAGAGCCAGTGCAAGAGAGTGAGTGCAAAAATGTAAAATAAAGAAGGGGGTCATTGCAAAAATATGTTCCAGGTAGCCATTTGATTAACTATTCAGAAGTCTTATGGCTTCTCATTGATGGTGCTGTAGTGGAAAAGGTTGAGAGCTTCAAGTTCCTTGGTATCCACATCACCAACAAACTATCATGGTCCAAACACACCAAGACAGTCGTGAAGAGGGCACGACAAAGCCTATTCCCCCTCAGGAGACTGAAAAGATTTGGCATGGGTGCTCAGATCCTCAAAAAGTTATACAGCTGCACCATCGAGAGCATCCTGACTGGTTGCATCACCGCCTGGTATGGCAACTGCTCGGCCTCCAACCGCAAGGCACTACAGAGGGTAGTGCGTACGGCCCAGTACATCACTAGGGCCAAGCTTCCTGCCATCCAGGACCTCTATACAAGGCGGTCAGAGGAAGGCCCTAAAAATTGTCAAAGACTACAGCCACCCTAGTCATAGACTGTTCTCTCTGCTACCGCACGGCAATCGGTACCGGAGCACCAAGTCTAGGTCCAAAAGGCTTCTTAACAGCTCCTTCATCCAATGACTGTCAGAGCCGGTGTAGTATGATTCGATTTTAGTCCAGTATTGAAGATTTGCCTGTTTGATTGTTCGTCGGAGGGCTTAGCGGGATTTCTTACAGTATAAGCGTCCGGATTAGTGTCCAGCTCCTTGAAAGCGGCAGCTCTGGCCTTTAGCTCAGTGCAGATGTTGCCTGTAATCCTGTAATCCATGGCTTCTGGTTGGGATATGTACGTACGGGGACGTCATCATGCACTAATCAATGAAGCCGGTGACAGATGTGTTAAACTCCTCAATGCGATCGGATGAATCCAATGGCATTGAGGAATCAAATTAAGTTGATGTGTGGTTCAGTAGTTGTGTTCAGTAGTTGTGTTCAGTAGTTGTGGTCAGAAGTTATGGTCAGTAGTTGTGGTCAGTAGTTGTGGTCAGTAGTTGTGGTCAGTAGTTGTGTAGTTGTGGTCAGTAGTTGTAGTCAGTAGTTGTGGTCGGTAGTTGTGGTTCAGTAGTTGTGGTCAGTAGTTGTCGTCAGAAGTTGTGGTCAGTAGTTGTGGTCAGTAGTTGTGGTCAGTAGCTGTGGTCAGTAGCTTTGGTTAATAGTTGTGTGGTCAGTAGTTGTGTGGTTGTGGTCAGTAGCTGTGGTCAGTAGTTGTGGTCAGTAGTTGTGGTCAGTAGTTGTGGTCAGTAGTTGTGTGGTTGTGGTCAGTAGTTGTGTGGTTGTGGTCAGTAGTTCTGGTGAGATTAATTGATTGATTGTTAGATAGGATAGGATAGCTTTAACATATAAAAGTTGGTTTGGGGTGTTTAGCTTGAATGGTTCAAGAGTTACTGTTGATTAGTAAATTTATGCTAATGTATGCTAATTTATATAGTTATAGTTTATAAAGGTTTTAGAAAATTTGACGTTAGGATAGCCTGAATGTTTTAAAGTTGGTCTTGTAGCTTAATTGGCCAAGCAGCAGGACCATTTAGAATAGCTACCTCTGTATTCCTATGGTTCACATTCAAACCCATGTTAATTTATGCACATTTTAAATGGTTATAGTTCAAAAAGCATACACAGCATCAAAAAGTCCTTTGACAAGCTATGATGAAGTTGACTCCGTAGCTCTCGTCACCAACATGCATTATTTAATTCCCCTTATAAATTGTTTAGCACATTCCTTTTTCCCCATATATCTAGTAATTCATTTCTCCTAAATGCTGCTGTTCTTCTCCTCTTTTGCCAGTATCTATTTACTGTGCTCAAGGCTAATTATGTGTTGAGGAAATGTTTGGTCAAGTTGCAATGTGACGCATTTCAGTTTCATATTTAAATGCAGTAATTTAACATTTTGCAATCCTCCCAGTGGATGCAATGTTCAGGTGCAAAATACCTAGGTGTCTGGTTAGACCGTAAACTCTCCTTCCAGACTCACATTAAGCATCTCCAATCCAAAGTTAAATCTAGAATTGGCTTCCTATTTTGCAACAAAGCCTCCTTCACTCATGCTGCCAAACATGCCCTCGTAAAACTGACTATCCTACCGATCCTTGACTTCGGCGATGTCATTTACAAAATAGCCTCCAACACTCTACTCAGCAAGTTGGATGTAGTCTATCACAGTGCCATCCGTTTTGTCACTAAAGCCCCATATACTACCCACCATTGTGACCTGTACGCTCTTGTTGGCTGGTCCTCACTACATATTCGTCGCCAAACCCACTGGCTCCAGGTCATCTATAAATCACTGCTAGGCAAATCCCCACCTTATCTTAGCTCATTGGTCCCCATAGCAACACCCACCCGTAGTATGCGCTCCAGCAGGTATATCTCACTGGTCATCCCCAAAGCCAACACCTCCTTTGGACGCCATTCCTTCCAGTTCTCTGCTGCTAATGACTGGAACGAACTGCAAAAATCTCTGAAGCTGGAGACTCTTATCTCCCTCACTAACTTTAAGCATCAGTTGTCAGAGCAGCTTACCGATCACTGCACCTGTACACAGCCCATCTGTAATTAGCCCACCCAACTACCTCATCCCCATATTGTTATTTATTTTGCTCATTTGCACCCCAGTATCTCTATTTGCACATCATCTTCTGCACATCTATCATTCCAGTGTTAATACTAAATTGTAATTATTTTGCACTATGGCCAATTTATTACCTTACCTCCATAATTTACTACATTTGCACACACTGTATATATTTTTTCTGTTGTATTTTTGACTGTATGTTTTGTTTTACCCCATATGTAACTCTGTGTTGTTGTTTTTATCACACTGCTTTGCTTTATCTTGGCCAGGTCGCAGTTGTAAATGAGAACTTGTTCTCAACTGGCTTACCTGGTTAAATAAAGGGAGAAAAAAAAAACACTTGCTAATGATGAGAAAAAAGTTAGTTTATTTCCGTGTGTCCTGTGTTTTGAAGTTCGTCTTGTCTTGTCTGTCCGTGCGTAATGGGAGCGACTCCGTAAGTAGTATGTCTGCAGAACTATTGTTATGAAATGGGAATTAATTAATGGAAACTCTTCCGGCTTTGAAGATAAACCAGGAATGTTTAAGATGTTTATTTGGATGGAATATATAAATGTGGGTATAATGAAGATGTGTGTTACATGATTTAATGTGCCATATTTGGGTAAAGAGCTCCATTGTTAATGGTATGGTCCATTGATGGTTAATGGTATGGTCCATAGATGGTTAATGGTATGGTCCATAGATGGTTAATGGTATGGTCCATAGATGGTTAATGGTATGGTCCATAGATGGTTAATGGTATGGTCCATAGATGGTTAATGGTATGGTCCATAGATGGTTAATGGTATGGTC
Source organism: Coregonus clupeaformis (assembly GCF_020615455.1). Classification (NCBI taxonomy): domain Eukaryota; kingdom Metazoa; phylum Chordata; class Actinopteri; order Salmoniformes; family Salmonidae; genus Coregonus; species Coregonus clupeaformis. The sequence continues at coordinate 15,639,287 of NC_059216.1, forward strand.
CATAGATGGTTAATGGTATGGTCCATAGATGGTTAATGGTATGGTCCATAGATGGTTAATGGTATGGTCCATAGATGGTTAATGGTATGGTCCATAGATGGTTAATGGTATGGTCCATAGATGGTTAATGGTATGGTCCATAGATGGTTAATGGTATGGTCCATAGATGGTTAATGGTATGGTCCATAGATGGTTAATGGTATGGTCCATAGATGGTTAATGGTATGGTCCATAGATGGTTAATGGTATGGTCCATAGATGGTTAATGGTATGGTCCATAGATGGTTAATGGTATGGTCCATAGATGGTTAATGGTATGGTCCATAGATGGTTAATGGTATGGTCCATATATGGTTAATGGTATGGTCCATAGATGGTTAATGGTATGGTCCATAGATGGTTAATGGTATGGTCCATAGATGGTTAATGGTATGGTCCATAGATGGTTAATGGTATGGTCCATAGATGGTTAATGGTATGGTCCATAGATGGTTAATGGTATGGTCCATAGATGGTTAATGGTATGGTCCATAGATGGTTAATGGTATGGTCCATAGATGGTTAATGGTATGGTCCATTGATGGTTAATGGTATGGTCCATAGATGGTTAATGGTATGGTCCATAGATGGTTAATGGTATGGTCCATAGATGGTTAATGGTATGGTCCATTGATGGTTAATGGTATGGTCCATAGATGGTTAATGGTATGGTCCATAGATGGTTAATGGAACTTTGAACGTCGAAGGAGGAGGTCGTTGGGTAAGCTTGGCTTTATACATAGCTTGGGCTTTGTCGAGTAAGGCTTAAACTATGTATTTAGATTGTAGTTAGGTATTGTAGGTAGTTATCGTGGGTTTTTGTATGTAATTATTGTAGGTTAGTATTGTATTCAGCTGTGCCCGGTGTAGCACGAAGCTAGCTAGCTAACCCACCACCTGGACTAGCTGGCGAGTAGCTATTAGCAACGGTATAGTTGTTACACGCCTGAGAGTGACTGTAATTACGCCAGCTGGCTGCCTACAATAATTACATACAATAATTGCCTACCATTCAGCTGTTTTCTAACCTCATTGTCTGAACCGTTAACGTTAGGTAGCAAGTGGCTACTGTGCTTGAAATTTAGCTAGCTTGTTGCTACCTGGATAGCTACCAGTAAACAATAGCTGGAACGACCGAGCGAACAGACGCGAACTGGCTGAGTCAATTCAGTGGCTAGCTTTGCACTTGGCTAGCTAACAGTAGCTGCTAGGGGTAAGTCATAACCTACATTTGTGTTTTGTTTTTTACATATTGATAGCCCGAGTCATTCAATGAATTCGGGACATGGGTGACTAGTTGACGTTAGTTTGGCTCTCTCTGTGTGTTCGTGCAGTGAAAGGAGGGGTTATTCTTTGTCTGAAAGCAATGGCTAGCTAGTTTGCTAACTATCTAGCTAACTAACTGGCTGAATAAGTTGACGACGGACTCGCTCAAGCTGTCGGGACTAACCCACAACGTTAGACACGGACATGAACGATCTGCTTGCGTGTTGATACACTGGTGGTTTGTTGTGGCCGAGTATTGGCGCTAAACCGTGTTGTTGGAGTCCGGCATGCTAGCTGGCTGTGGCGTCTTATGACTAGGTGCCCGGACGATTTTCACGGAATAATACTGCACCTAGTTAGCTAGCTGAATAAACTAAGTTAGTCTATTCCTAGAAAACATTGAACCACTGTGGTTTACAACAATTATAGTTTCTGAGGTGGAAGTTGGGAGAGTTATATTTGGTAGTTGTGGTGAGGGAGGCCCCGTTCTCTCCTTTCCCAGATGTTTAGTTCATTTCATTCCGATCTCCTCTGCATTATTGTAGCCATCTGCTGCAGCCTGTCAACTATGCCTCTGCCTATCCCTGTTCTCTCCTCTCCGCACAGGCTGCTGCCTCTCTAACCTGGTGGTCCATGCACGCACCACCAACGTGGAGTTCCAGGTCTCCGGCAGCCTCTGGAACTGCCGTTCTGCTGCCAACAAGGCAGAGTTCATCTCAGCCTATGCTACCCTCCAGTCCCTCGACTTCTTGGCGCTGACGGAAACATGGATTACCACTGAAAACACTGCTACTCCTACTGCTCTCTCCTCGTCTGACCATGTGTTCTCGCATACCCCGAGAGCATCTGGTCAGCGGGGTGGTGGCACAGGAATCCTCATCTCTCCCAAGTGGACATTCTCAATTTTTCCCCTGACCCATCTGTCTATCTCCTCATTTGAATTCCATGCTGTCACAGTCACTAGCCCTTTTAAGATTAATATCCTTGTCATCTATCGCCCTCCAGGTTCCCTTGGAGAGTTCATCAATGAGCTTGACGCCTTGATAAGTTCCTTTCCTGAGGATGGCTCACCCCTCACAGTTCTGGGGGATTTCAACCTCCCTACGTCTACATTTGACTAATTTCTCTCTGCCTCCTTCTTTCCACTCCTCTCCTCTTTTGACCTCACCCTCTCACCGTCCCCCCCTACTCACAAGGCAGGCAATACGCTTGACCTCATCTTTACTAGATGCTGTTGTTCTACTAATCTCACTGCAACTCCCCTCCAAGTCTCCGACCACTACTTTGCATCCTTTTCTCTCTCGCTCTCCTCCAACACTACTCACTCTGCCCCTACTCAGATGGTAATGCGCCGTCGCAACCTTCGCTCTCTCTCTCCCGCTACTCTCTCCTCTTCCATCCTATCATCTCTTCCCTCTGCTCAATCCTTCTCCCTCCAATCTCCTGATTCTGCCTCCTCAACCCTCCTCTCCTCCCTTTCTGCATCCTTTGACTCTCTATGTCCCCTATCCTCCCGGCCGGCTCGGTCCTCCCCTCCAGCTCCGTGGCTTGATGACTCATTGTGAGCTCACAGAACAGAGCTCCCGGGCAGCTGAGCGGAAATGGAAGAAAACTAGACTCCCTGCGGACCTGTCATCTTTTCACTCCCTCCTCTCTACATTTTCTTCATCTGTTTCTGCTGCTAAGGCCACTTTCTACCACTCTAAATTCCAAGCATCTGCCTCTAACCCTAGGAAGCTCTTTGCCACATTCTCCTCCCTGCTGAATCCCCCCTCCCTCTCTGTGGATGACTTCGTCAACCATTTTGAAAAGAAGGTTGACGACATCCGATCCTCGTTTGTTAAGTCAAATGACACTGCTGGTCCTGCTCACAATGCCCTACCCTATGCTTTGACTTCTTTCTCCCCTCTCTCTCCAGATAAAATCTTGCGACATGTGACGGCAGGCCGCCCAACAACCTGCCCGCTTGACCCTATCCCCTCCTCTCTTCTCCAGACCATCTCCGGTGACCTTCTCCTTTACCTCACCTCGCTGATCAACTCATCCTTGACCACTGGCTATGTCCCTTCCGTCTTCAAGAGAGCGAGAGTTGCACCCCTTCTAAAAAAAACAACAACACTCGATCCCTCTGATGTCAACAACTACAGACCAGTATCCCTTCTTTCTTTTCTCTCCAAAACTATTGAGTGTGCCGTCTTTAGCCAACTCTCTTGCTATCTCTCTCAGAATGACCTTCTTGATCCAAACCAGTCAGGTTTCAAGACTGTTCATTCAACTGAGACTGCTCTTCTCTGTGTCACGGAGGCTCTCCGCACTGCTAAAGCTAACTCTCTCTCCTCTGCTCTTGTCCTTCTAGACCTGTCTGCTGCCTTTGATACTGTGAACCATCAGATCCTCCTCTCCACCCTCTCCGAGTTGGGCATATCCGGCGCGGCTCACTCTTGGATTGCGTCCTACCTGACCGGTCTCTCCTACCAAGTGGCGTGGCGAGAAGCTGTCCCCGCACCACGTGCTCTCACCACTGGTGTCCCCCAGGGCTCAGTTCTAGGCCCTCTCCTATTCTCGCTATACACCAAGTCACTTGGCTCTGTCATATCCTCACATGGCCTCTCTTATCATTGCTACGCTGACGACACACAACTAATCTTCTCCTTTCCCCCTTCTGATAACCAGGTGTCGAATCGCATCTCTGCATGTCTGGCAGACATAACAGTATGGAGGACGGATCACCACCTCAAGCTGAACCTTGGCAAGACGGAGCTACTCTTCCTCCCGGGGAAGAACTGCCTGTTCCATGATCTCGCCATCACGGTTGACAACTCCGTTGTGTCCTCCTCCCAGAGTGCGAAGAGCCTTGGCGTGACCCTGGACAACACCCTGTCGTTCTCCACTAACATCAAGGCGGTGACCCGATCCTGTAGGTTCATGCTCTACAACATTCGGAGAGTACGACCCTGCCTTACACAGGAAGCGGCACAGGTCCTAATCCAGGCACTTGTCATCTCCCGTCTGGATTACTGCAACTCGCTGTTGGCTGTGCTCCCTGCCTGTGCCATTAAACCCCTACAACTCATCCAGAATGCCGCAGCCCGTCTGGTGTTCAACCTTCCCAAGTTCTCTCACGTCACCCCGCTCCTCCGCACACTCCACTGGCTTCCAGTTGAAGCTCGCATCTGCTACAAGACCATGGTGCTTGCCTACGGAGCTGTGATTGGAACGGCACCTCCGTACCTTCAGGCTCTGATCAGTCCCTACACCCAAACGAGGGCATTGCGTTCATCCACCTCTGGCCTGCTGGCTCCCCTACCTCTGCGGAAGTATAGTTCCCGCTCAGCCCAGTCAAAACTGTTCGCTGCTCTGGCACCCCAATGGTGGAACAAGTTCCCTCACGACGCCAGGACAGCGGAGTCACTCACCACCTTCCGGAGACATTTGAAACCCCACCTCTTTAAGGAATACCTGGTATAGGATAAAGTAATCCTTCTACCCCCCACTTAGAGTAGTTGGACCGCAGAGTGATAGAAAAGCAGCCAACAAGTGCTCAGCATATGTGGGAACTCCTTCAAGACTGTTGGAAAAGCATTCCAGGTGAAGCTGGTTGAGAGAATGCCAAGAGTGTGCAAAGCTGTCATCAAGGCAAACGGTGGCTATTTGAAGAATCTCAAATAAAAAATATATTTTGATTTGTTTAACACTTTTTGGTTATTACATGATTCCATATGTGTTATTTCATTGTTTTGATGTCTTCACTATTATTCTACAATGTAGAAAATTATACAAATAAAGATAAACCCTTGAATGAGTAGTGTATATCTTTTTTTAAATCAAATCATAAAAATTTGGGGATACTTCAAGGGGTCTTAAAAGGGTTTTTAACCATTTAAGCTCTAAGGCGGGCAATACATCACATAATAACTAGAAAAGTACATTTCCTGAAGAAAGTTATTCAAGAAATCTAGAGTTGTGCTTTGCTTCAGCAAGCACATCTAATAATAATAAGAAGACTATGAAAAATAAATCTACATTTGTGTTTTGCCTTCAGCAAGAACACCAAAATATGACAAAAACAGAACCCAAGTGAAATCTACAATTGAATCACCAAAATTGGTAAATGCTTTATTTTATCTAAAGTGACGTTGAAGTACTTTTTCTATTGTTTTGCTGTAATTTTCATTCATCTGTGAGTGCCGCTGTGAGTGCCGCACCACACCAGAATGCAGTGAGGACCTGATTGAAGTGTCTCGTCTGTCAGTGCGGTTGAGCCGCTTTGTTTGAGCTCCTCTCTGGCCTCTTTGATTTCAGCCTCATGTTGTTTTTTAACCACTGGGTTCCACATTGCATCACTTCCCCTCCCAGAAAGACAGACATACACATGTCACTCAGGTGTCATTACTCCTGCAGCTTGGACTGGAAACTCTCACAATACTGGGAAGGAATAAGCGCAACTCTCGCTCACAATTAATAACTTGATACTTTATTTATCTATGTATTAAAACCATGATTTGTGCAATTTTTCTTTCCTAATGCACATAATGTTTTTTTTGCACCTCATTTCATGTTGGTTGAGCACCTACTCCTCTTGGGAACTCTCACACCTTAAGCACAGGAAATTAACTTTTCAGAATCTTGCTAATATACTAAACACAAATATAAACGCAACATCCAGCAATTTCAAAGAATTTACTGAGTTACAGGACATATAAGGAAATCAGTCAATTGAAATAAATGAATTAGGCCAAAATCTATGGATTTCACATGACTGGGAATACAGATATGCATATTTTGGTCACAGATACCTTTTAAAAAAGGTAGGTGCGTGGATCAGAAAACCAGCCAGTATCTGGTGTGACCACCATTTGCCTCATGCAGTGCTACACATCTCCTTCACATAGAGTTGATCAGGCTGTTGGTTGTGGCCTGTGGAATGTTGTCCCGCTACCCTTCAATGGCTGTGTGAAGTTGCTGGATATTGACAGGAACTGGAACACGCTGTCGTACACGTCGATCCAGAGCATCCCAAACATGCTCAATGGGTGACATGTCTAGTGAGTATGCAGGCCATGGAAGAAGTGGGACATTTTCAGCTTCCAGGAATTGTATACAGATCCTTGTGACATGGGGCCGTGTTATAATGCAGAAACATGAGTTGATGGTGTCAGATGAATGGCATGACAATGGACATCAGGATCTCATCACAGTATCTCTGTGCCTTCAAATTGCCATCAATAAAATGCAATTCTGTTCATTGTACTGTGCAGCCGCCTTCATCGACCTGGCCAAGGCTTTCGACTCTGTCAACCACCGCATTCTTATTGGCAGACTAAATAGCCTTGGTTTCTCAAATGACTGCCTCGCCTGGTTCACCAACTACTTCTCATATAGAGTTCAATGTGTCAAATCGGATGGCCTGTTGTCTGGACCTATGGCAGTCTCTATGGGGGTGCCACAGGGTTCAATTCTTGGGCCGACTCTTTTCTCTGTGTATATCAATGATGTCGCTCTTGCTGCTGGTGATGCTCGGATCCACCTCTATGCGGACGACACCATTTTGTATACATCTGGCCCTTCATTGGACACTGTGTTAACAAATGCCATACAACACTCCTTCCGTAGCTCCAACTGCTCTTAAACGCTAGTAAAACTAAATGCATGCTCTTCAATCGAACGCTGCTGGCACCCGCCCACCCGACTAGAATCACTACTCTCGACGGGTCTGACCTAGAGTATGTGGACAACTACAAATACCTAGGTGTCTGGTTAGACTGTAAACTCTCCTTCCAGACTCACATTAAGCATCTCCAATCCAAAGTTAAATCTAGAATTGGCTTCCTATTTCGCAACAAAGCCTCCTTCACTCATGCTGCCAAACATGCCCTCGTAAAACTGATTATCCTACCGATCCTTGACTTCGGCGATGTCATTTACAAAATAGCCTCCAACACTCTACTCAGCAAATTGGATGTAGTCTATCACAGTGCCATCCGTTTTGTCTCCAAAGCCCCATACACTACCCACCACTGTGACCTGTACGCTCTTTTTGGCTGGTCCTCACTACATATTCGTCGCCAAACCCACTGGCTCCAGGCCATCTATAAATCACTGCTAGGCAAATCCCCACCTTATCTTAGCTCATTGGTCACCATAGCAACACCCACCCGTAGTATGCGCTCCAGCAGGTATATCTCACTGGTCATCCCCAAAGCCAACACCTCCTTTGGCTGCCATTCCTTCCAGTTCTCTGCTGCCAATGACTTGAACGAACAGCAAAAATCTCTGAAGCTGGAGACTCTTATCTCCCTCACTAACTTTAAGCATCAGTTGTCAGAGCAGCTTACCGATCACTGCACCTGTACACAGCCCATCTGTAATTAGCCCACCCAACTACCTCATCCCCATATTGTTATTTATTTTGCTCATTTACACTCCACTATCTCTATTTGCACATCATCTCTTGCACATCTATCATTCCAGTGTTAATACTAATTGTAATTATTTTGCACTATGGCCTATTTATTGCCTTACCTCCATAACTTACTACATTTGCACACACTGTATATATATTTTCTATTGTGTTATTGACTGTATGTTTTGTTTTTCCATGTGTAACTCTGTGTTGTTGTTTTTAATCGCACTGCTTTGCTTTATCTTGGCCAGGTCGCAGTTGTAAATGAGAACTTGTTCTCAACTGGCTTACCTGGTTAAATAAAGGTGAAATAAATAAAACAATTGTCAGTAGCTTATGCCTGCCCATACAATAACCCCACCGCCACAATGGGGCACTCTGTTCACAACATTGACATCAACAAACCGCTCGCCCACACAACATAATATACGCTGTGTGCCATCTACCCGGTACAGTTGAAACCAGGATTCATCCGTGAATATTTTTCCAGTGTGCCAGTGGCCATCAAAGGTGAGCATTTGTCCACTGAATTCGGTAATGTTGCCAAAAGGCAGTCAGGCCAAACCCTGGTGAGGATGACGAGCACGCAGATGAGCTTCCCTGAGACGCTTTCTGAAAGTTTGTGCAGAAATTCTTTGGTTGTTGCAAACCCACAGTTTCATCAGCTGTTTGGGTGGCTGGTCTCTGACGATCTCACATGTGAAGAAGTCGGATGAGGAGGTCCTGGGCTGGCGTCGTTACACGTGGTCTGCGGTTGTGAGGCCGGTTGGACATATTGCAAAATTCTCTAAAATGACGTTGGAGTCGGCTATGGTAAAGAAATGAATTCTCTGGCAACAGCTCTGGTTCCTGCAGACAGCTCCTCAACACATTTCAGTCATTTAGCAGACGCTCTTATCCAGAGCCACTTACAGTCAGTGAGTCATTTAGCACACGCTCTTATCCAGAGCCACTTACAGTTAGTGAGTCATTTAGCACACGCTCTTATCCAGAGCCACTTACAGTTAGTGAGTCATTTAGCAGACGCTCTTATCCAGAGCAACTTACAGTTAGTGAGTCATTTAGCAGACGCTCTTATCCAGAGCAACTTACAGTTAGTGAGTCATTTAGCAGACGCTCTTATCCAGAGCAACTTCCAGTCAGTGAGTCATTTAGCAGACGCTCTTATCCAGAGCCACTTCCAGTTAGTGAGTCATTTAGCAGACGCTCTTATCCAGAGCCACTTACAGTTAGTGAGTCATTTAGCAGACGCTCTTATCCAGAGCCACTTACAGTTAGTGAGTCATTTAGCAGACGCTCTTATCCAGAGCCACTTACAGTTAGTGAGTCATTTAGCACACGCTCTGATCCAGAGCCACTTAGTCAGTGAGTCATTTAGCAGACGCTCTTATCCAGAGCCACTTACAGTCAGTGAGTGCATACATTATTTAATTTTTTCATACTGGCCCCCCGTGGGAAACGAACCCACAACCCTGGCAAACGCCATGCTCTACCAACTGAGCTACATCCCTGCCGGCCATTCCCTCCCCTACCCTGGACGATGCTGGACCAATTGTGCGCCGCCCCATGGGTCTCCCGGTCACGGCCGGCTACGACAGAGCCTGGATTCGAACCAGAATCTCTAGTGGCACAGCTAGCACTGCGATGACCACTGACCACTCGGGAGGTAACACATTACCTCCTCAACACATTACCTCAGTGTGATTTGGGCTTAAATGAACATTAATTTATTCTAACCTGATCACAGCCTATTTTGAGATGTTGAGCGTATAACCAAAAATGGATTTTGAATGCACTGTACGTGGGTCAATTCAGTTCTCCTCCCTTCAGTGTCTCTGAATGCACTGTACGTGGGTCAGTTCAGCTCTCCTCCCTTCAGTGTCTCAGAATGCACTGTACGTGGGTCAATTCAATGTTCAGATAGTTCTTTTTAATCCCCTGCTCTCCACCCACATATTTGAAAAAAGCATGATCACATAACACATATTTGGAATCTAACATTATGTAGGCACTCTTCCTGAAACAAATTGGGCATGTACATTAGACATGGATTAAACAGGATTAAAAACATATTCTTATTTTTGTTGAGGGTTATTCATCTGTGCCAGATATATGTTCCTTAATTGGTGCTGCAAAATTAACCATGGTTTGTTCAGAATGTCACCTTATGGTGGTGCTGAGGGGGGCATGGTAGTGTTGACAGATGGGCTGAGGGGGGGGGCATGGTAGTGTTGACAGAAGTGCTGAGGGGGGGCATGGTAGTGTTGACAGAAGTGCTGAGGGGGGCATGGTAGTGTTGACAGATGCTGAGGGGGGGCATGGTAGTGTTGACAGAAGTGCTGAGGGGGGCATGGTAGTGTTGACAGAAGTGCTGAGGGGGCATGGTAGTGTTGACAGATGGGCTGAGGGGGGGCATGGTAGTGTTGACAGAAGTGCTGAGGGGGGCATGGTAGTGTTGACAGAAGTGCTGAGGGGGGGGCATGGTAGTGTTGACAGATGCTGAGGGGGGGGGCATGGTAGTGTTGACAGAAGTGCTGGGGGGGGCATGGTAGTGTTGACAGAAGTGCTGAGGGGGGCATGGTAGTTTTGACAGAAGTGCTGGGGGGGCATGGTAGTGTTGACAGAAGTGCTGAGGGGGGACATGGTAGTGTTGACAGAAGTGCTGAGGGGGGCATGGTAATGTTGACAGAAGTGCTGAGGGGGGGGCATGGTAATGTTGACAGAAGTGCTGAGGGGGGGCATGGTAGTGTTGACAGAAGTGCTGAGGGGGGCATGGTAATGTTGACAGAAGTGCTGAGGGGGGGGGCATGGTAATGTTGACAGAAGTGCTGAGGGGGGGGGCATGGTAATGTTGACAGAAGTGCTGAGGGGGGGACATGGTAGTGTTGACAGAAGTGCTGAGGGGGGACATGGTTGTGTTGACAGAAGTGCTGAGGGGGAAGAAATGGTAGTGTTGACAGAAGTGCTGAGGGGGGGCATGGTAGTGTTGATAGAAGTGCTGAGGGGGAAGAAATGGTAGTGTTGACAGAAGTGCTGTGGGGGGTTACATGATAGTGTTGACAGAAGTGCTGAGGGGGGGACATGGTAGTGTTGACAGATGTGCTGAGGGGGGGCATGGTAGTGTTGACAGAAGGGCTGAGAGGGGGACATGGTAGTGTTGACAGATGGGCTGAGGGGGGGGACATGGTAGTGTTGACAGAAGTGATGAGGGGGGGGGACATGGTAGTGTTGACAGATGTGCTGAGGGGGGACATGGTAGTGTTTACAGAAGGGCTGAGAGGGGGACATGGTAGTGTTGACAGATGGGCTGAGGGGGGGGACATGGTAGTGTTGACAGAAGTGATGAGGGGGGGGGACATGGTAGTGTTGACAGAAGTGCTGAGGGGGGAGGACATGGTAGTGTTGACAGAAGTGCTGAGGGGGAGACATGGTAGTGTTGACAGAAGGGCTGAGGGGGGGGACATGGTAGTGTTGACAGAAGTGCTGAAGGGGGGACATGGAAGTGTTGACAGAAGGGCTGAGGGACATGGTAGTGTTGACAGAAGTGCTGAGGGGGGGGGACATGGTAGTGTTGACAGAAGTGCTGAGGGGGGACATGGTAGTGTTGACAGAAGTGCTGAGGGGGGAGACATGGTTGTGTTGACAGAAGTGCTGAGGGGGGGACATGGTTGTGTTGACAGAAGTGCTGAGGGAGGGACATGGTTGTGTTGACAGAAATGCTGAGGGGGGGACATGGTAGTGTTGACAGAAGTGCTGAGGGGGAAGAAATGGTAGTGTTGACAGAAGTGCTGTGGGGGGGACATGATAGTGTTGACAGAAGTGCTGAGGGGGGGACATGGTAGTGTTGACAGAAGTGCTGAGGGGGGGACATGGTAGTGTTAACAGAAGTGCTGAGGGGGGACATGGTAGTGTTGACAGAAGTGCTGAGGGGGGACATGGTAGTGTTGACAGAAGTGCTGAGGGGGGGACATGGTAGTGTTGACAGAAGTGCTGAGGGGGGGACATGGTAGTGTTGACAGAAGTGCTGAGGGGGAAGAAATGGTAGTGTTGACAGAAGTGCTGTGGGGGTGGACATGATAGTGTTGACAGAAGTGTTGAGGGGGGGACATGGTAGTGTTGACAGAAGTGCTGAGGGGGGGGACATGGTAGTGTTGACAGAAGGGCTGAGGGGGGACATGGTAGTGTTGACAGAAGTGCTGAGGGGGGGGACATGGTAGTGTTGACAGATGCGCTGAGGGGGGGACCTGGTAGTGTTGACAGAAGTGCTGAGGGGGGACATGGTAGTGTTGACAGAAGTGTTGAGGGGGACATGGTAGTGTTGACAGAAGTGCTGAGGGGGGGGACATGGTAGTGTTGACAGAAGGGCTGAGGGGGGACATGGTAGTGTTGACAGAAGAGGGGGGGGACATGGTAGTGTTGACAGAAGTGCTGAGGGGGGGACATGGTAGTGTTGACAGATGCGCTGAGGGGGGGGACCTGGTAGTGTTGACAGAAGTGCTGAGGGGGGACATGGTAGTGTTGACAGTTGCTGAGGGGGGGGACATGGTAGTGTTGACAGAAGTGCTGAGGGGGGGACATGGTAGTGTTGACAGAAATGCTGAGGGGGGGGACATGGTAGTGTTGACAGAAGTGCTAAGGGGGGGCATGGTAGTGTTGACAGAAGTGTTGGGGGGGGGACATGGTAGTGTTGAAAGAAATGCTGAGGGGGGGGGGGACATGGTAGTGTTGACAGAAGTGCTGGGGGGACATGGTAGTGTTTACAGAAGTGCTGAGGGGGGAGGGACATGGTAGTGTTGACAGAAGTGCTGAGGGGGGGACATGGTAGTGTTGACAGGAGTGCTGAGGGGTGGCATGGTAGTGTTGACAGAGGTGCTGAGGGGGGCATGGTAGTGTTTACAGAAGTGCTGAGGGGGGGACATGGTAGTGTTGACAGAAGTGCTGAGGGGGGTGACATGGTAGTGTTGACAGAAGTGCTGAGGGGGGGGACATGGTAGTGTTGACAGAAGTGCTGAGGGGGCGGGGGGCATGGTATTGTTGACAGAAGTGCTGAGGGGGGACATGGTAGTGTTGACAGAAGTGCTGAGGGGGGCATGGTAGTGTTGACAGAAGTGCTGAGGGGGGGCACATGGTAGTGTTTACAGAAGTGCTGAGGGGGGGGACATGTTAGTGTTGACAGAAGTGATGGGGGGGCATGGTATTGTTGACAGAAGTGCTGAGGGGGGGACATTGTAGTTTTGACAGAAGTGCTGAGGGGGGGGACATGGTAGTGTTGACAGATGTGCTAAGGGCAGAGGACATGGTAGTGTTGACAGAAGTACTGAGGGGGGGGGGACATGATAGTGTTGACAGAAGGGCTGAGGGGGTGGGTACATGGTAGTGTTGACAGAAGTGCTGAGGGGGGAGGACATGGTAGTGTTGACAGAAGTGCTGAGGGGGGGGACATCATAGTGTTGACAGAGGGGCTGAGGAGGGGGACATGGTAGGGTTGACAGAAGTGCTGATGGGGAGTCATGGTAGTGTTGACAGAAGGTCTGAGGGGGGGGGACATGGTAGTGTTGACAGAAGTGCTGAGGGGGGGTGGACATGGTAGTGTTGACAGAAGTGCTGAGGGGGGGACATGGTAGTGTTGACAGAAGTGCTGAGGCGGGGGACATGGTAGTGTTGACAGAAGTGCTGAGGGTGGGGACATGGTAGTGTTGACAGAAGTGCTGAGGGAGGGGACATGGTTGTGTTGACAGATGTGCTGAGGGGGGGGACATGGTAGTGTTGACAGAAGTGCTGAGGGGGGGGTCATGGTAGTCTTGACAGAAGTGCTGAGGGGGGGGACATGGTAGTGTTGACAGAAATGCTGAGGGGGGACATGGTAGTGTTGACAGAAGTGCTGAGGGGGGGGCAAGGTAGTGTTGACAGAAGTGCTGAGGGGGTGGCATGGTAGTGTTGACAGAAGCGCTGGGGGGGGGGCATGGTAGTGTTGACAGAAGTGCTGAGGGGGGGGACATGGTAGTGTTGACAGATGTGCTAAGGGCAGAGGACATGGTAGTGTTGACAGAAGTGCTGAGGGGGGGGACATGGTAGTGTTGACAGAATGGCTGAGGGGGAAGACATGGTAGTGTTGACAGAAAGGCTGAGGGGGGGGACATGGTAGTGTTGACAGAAGGTCTGAGGGGGACATGGTAGTGTTGACAGAAGGGCTGAAGGGGGGTATATGGTAGTGTTGACAGAAGGGCTGAGGGGGGGGGACATGGTAGTGTTGACAGAAGTGATGAGGGGGGGACATGGTAGTGTTGACAGAAGTGATGAGGGGGGGACATGGTAGTCTTGACAGAAGTGCTGAGGGGGGACATGGTAGTGTTGACAGATGGGCTGAGGGGGACATGGTAGTGTTGACAGAAGTGCTGAGGGGGGCATGGTAGTGTTGACAGAAGTGCTGAAGGGGGGGACATTGTATTGTTGACAGAAGTGCTGAGGGGGGGGTCATGGTATTGTTTACAGAAGTGCTGAGGGGGGGGGACATGGTATTGTTTACAGAAGGGCTGAGAGGGGGACATGGTAGTGTTGACAGAAGGGCTGAGGGGGGACATGGTAGTGTTGACAGAAGTGCTAATGGGGGGGACATGGTAGTGTTGACAGATGGGCTGAGGGGGGGGGTACATGGTAGTGTTGACAGATGTGCTGAGGGGAGGGACATGGTAGTGTTGACAGAAGTGCTAATGGGGGGGACATGGTAGTGTTGACAGATGGGCTGAGGGGGGGGGGTACATGGTAGTGTTGACAGATGTGCTGAGGGGGGGGACATGGTAGTGTTGACAGAAATGATGAGGGGGGGACATGGTAGTGTTGACAGATGGGCTGAGGGGGGGACATGGTAGTGTTGACAGTAGTGCTGAGAAGGGAAATGGTAGTGTTGACAGAAGGGCTGAGGGGGGGGGGCATGGTAGTGTTGACAGATGGGCTGAGGGTGGGGGACATGGTAGTGTTGACAGATGGGCTAAGGGGGGGGGGACATGGTAGTGTTGACAGATGAGGGCTGAGGGGGGCATGGTAGTGTTGACAGTAGTGCTGAGGGTGTGGGTATGACAGTGTTGACAGATGGGCTGAGGGGGGACATGGTAGTGTCGACAGATGGGCTGATGGGAGGTACATGGTCGTGTCGACAGATGGGCAGAGGGGGGGACATGGTAGTGTTGACAGTAGTGCTGATGGGGGGGACATGGTAGTGTTGACAGTAGTGCTGAGGGGGGACATGGTAGTGTTGACAGTTGGGCTGAGGGGGGGACATGGTAGTGTTGACAGTAGTGCTGAGGAGGGGGGCATGGTAGTGTTGACAGATGGGCTGAGGGGGGACATGGTAGTGTTGACAGTAGTGTTGAGGGTGGGGACATGGTAGTGTTGAAGATGGGCTGAGGGTGGGGACATGGTAGTGTTGACAGATGGGCTGAGGGGGGGACATGGTAGTGTTGACAGTAGTGCTGAGGGGGGACATTGTAGTGTTGACAGAAGGGCTGAGGGGGGACATGGTAGTGTTGACAGATGGGCTGAGGGGGGCATGGTAGTGTTGACAGTAGTGCTGAGGGGGCATGGTAGTGTTGACAGTAGTGCTGAGGGGGGACATGGTAGTGTTGACAGTAGGGCTGAGGGGGGACATGGTAGTGTTGACAGTAGGGCTGAGGGGGGTATGGTAGTGTTGACAGTGGGGCTGAGGGGGGACATGGTAGTGTTGACAGATGGGCTGAGGGGGGGGACATGGTAGTGTTGACAGTAGTGCTGAGGGGGGCATGGTAGTGTTGACAGATGGGCTGAGGGGGGAACATGGTAGTGTTGACAGTAGGGCTGAGGGGGGGGGCATGGTAGTGTTGACAGTAGGGCTGAGGGGGGGGACATGGTAGTGTTGACAGATGGGCTGAGGGGAGGGGACATGGTAGTGTTGACAGTAGTGCTGAGGGGGGGCATGGTAGTGTTGACAGATGGGCTGAGGGGGGACATGGTAGTGTTAACAGTAGTGCTGAGTGGGGGCATGGTAGTGTTGACAGTAGTGCTGAGGGGGGGGGTCATGGTAGTCTTGACAGAAGTGCTGAAGGGGGGGACATGGTAGTGTTGACAGAAGTGCTGAGGGTGGGGACATGGTAGTGTTGACAGAAGTGCTGAGGGGGGGCATGGTAGTGTTGACAGAAGTGCTGAGGGGGTGGCATGGTAGTGTTGACAGAAGTGCTGGGGGTGGGACATGGTAGTGTTGACAGAAGTGCTGAGGGGGGGACATGGTAGTGTTGACAGAAGTGCTAAGGGCAGAGGACATGGTAGTGTTGACAGAAGTGCTGAGGGGGGGGACATGGTAGTGTTGACAGAATGGCTGAGGGGGAAGACATGGTAGTGTTGACAGAAGTGCTGAGGGGGGACATGGTAGTGTTGACAGAAGTGCTGAGGGGGGGGACATGGTAGTGTTTACAGAAGTGCTGAGGGGGGACATGGTAGTGTTGACAGAAGTGCTGAGGGGGGGGGACATGGTAGTGTTTACAGAAGTGCTGAGGGGGGACATGGTAGTGTTGACAGAAGTGCTGAGGGGGGGGGACATGGTAGTGTTGACAGAAGGGCTGAGGGGGAGGGACATGGTTTTGTTGACAGAAGTGCTGAGGGGGGGGGACATGGTAGTGTTGACAGATGTGCTGAGGGGGGGGACATGGTAGTGTTGACAGAAGGGCTGAGGGGGGGGGACATGGTAGTGTTGACAGAAGGGCTGAGGGGGGACATGGTAGTGTTGACAGATGGGCTGAGGGTGGGGACATGGTAGTGTTGACAGAAGGGCTGAGGGGGAGGGACATGGTAGTGTTGACAGATGGGCTGAGGGTGGGGACATGGTAGTGTTGACAGAAGGGCTGAGGGGGACATGGTAGTGTTGACAGAAGGGCTGAGGGGGACATGGTAGTGTTGACAGATGGGCTGAGGGTGGGGACATGGTAGTGTTGACAGAAGGGCTGAGGGGGAGGGACATGGTTTTGTTGACAGAAGTGCTGAGGGGGGGGGACATGGTAGTGTTGACAGATGTGCTGAGGGGGGGGAACATGGTAGTGTTGACAGAAGTGCTGAGGGGGGACATGGTAGTGTTGACAGATGGGCTGAGGGGGGGACATGGTAGTGTTGACAGAAGTGCTGAGGGGGGCATGGTAGTGTTGACAGAAGTGCTGAGGGGGGGGACATGGTATTGTTGACAGAAGTGCTGAGGGGGGGGTCATGGTATTGTTTACAGAAGTGCTGAGGGGGGACATGGTAGTGTTGACAGAAGTGCTGAGGGGGGGGACATGGTAGTGTTGACAGATGGGCTGAGGGGGGGGGGACATGGTAGTGTTGACAGAAGTGCTGAGGGGGGTCATGGTATTGTTTACAGAAGTGCTGATGGGGGGGACATGGTAGTGTTGACAGAGGTGCTGAGGGGGGGGACATGGTAGTGTTGACAGATGGGCTGAGGGTGGGGACATGGTAGTGTTGACAGTAGTGCTGAGGGGGGGGTCATGGTATTGTTTACAGAAGTGCTGATGGGGGGGACATGGTAGTGTTGACAGAGGTGCTGAGGGGGGGGACATGGTAGTGTTGACAGAAGGGCTGAGAGGGGGGGGACATGGTAGTGTTGACAGAAGGGCTGAGGGGGGGGTCATGGTATTGTTTACAGAAGTGCTGATGGGGGGGACATGGTAGTGTTGACAGAGGTGCTGAGGGGGGGGTCATGGTATTGTTTACAGAAGTGCTGATGGGGGGGACATGGTAGTGTTGACAGAGGTGCTGAGGGGGGGGACATGGTAGTGTTGACAGAAGGGCTGAGAGGGGGGGGACATGGTAGTGTTGACAGAAGGGCTGAGGGGGAGGGACATGGTAGTGTTGACAGAAGGGCTGAGGGGGGGGGACATGGTAGTGTTGACAGAAATGATGAGGGGGGGGACATGGTAGTGTTGACAGATGGGCTGAGGGGGGGGACATGGTAGTGTTGACAGTAGTGCTGAGAAGGGAAATGGTAGTGTTGACAGAAGGGCTGAGGGGGGGGGGCATGGTAGTGTTGACAGATAGGCTGAGGGTGGGGGTATGGTAGTGTTGACAGATGGGCTGAGGGGGGGACATGGTAGTGTTGACAGATGGGCTGATGGGGGGACATGGTCGTGTCGACAGATGGGCTGAGGGGGGGACATGGTAGTGTTGACAGATGTGCTGAGGGGGGGGGCATGGTCGTGTTGACAGATGGGCTGAGGGGGGGGACATGGTAGTGTTGACAGATGTGCTGAGGGGGGGGGCATGGTCGTGTTGACAGATGGGCTGAGGGGGAGGACATGGTAGTGTTGACAGTAGTGCTGAGGGGGGGGGGACATGGTAGTGTTGACAGATGGGCTGAGGGGGGGACATGGTAGTTTTGACAGAAGGGCTGAGGGGGGGACATGGTAGTGTTGACAGATGGGCTGAGGGGGGGACATGGTAGTGTTGACAGATGGGCTGAGGGGGGGACATGGTATGGTTGACAGATGGGCTGAGGGGGGGACATGGTAGTGTTGACAGTAGTGCTGAGGGGGGGACATGGTAGTGTTGACAGATGGGCTGAGGGGGGACATGGTAGTGTTGACAGTAGTGCTGAGGGGGGCATGGTAGTGTTGACAGTAGGGCTGAGGGGGACATGGTAGTGTTGACAGATGGGCTGAGGGGGGACATGGTAGTGTTGACAGATGGGCTGAGGGGGACATGGTAGTGTTGACAGATGGGCTGAGGGGGGACATGGTAGTGTTGACAGTAGTGCTGAGGGGGGGACATGGTAGTGTTGATAGTAGGGCTGAGGGGGGGGACATGGTAGTGTTGACAGAAGGGCTGAGGGGGGGGGACATGGTAGTGTTGACAGTACTTCTAAATTGATTATTGGAACTGAAACCACAGTTCCTTGCAAGTATTCATACTCCCTGGATTTCTTCATTTTATTGTTTTATTGTTACAAAGTCAGATTAAAATGGATTTAATTGTACGTTTTGGTCAACAATCTACACAAAACACTCTAAAGATTGATATAAATTAAATAACTAAAATATAGTAATTGCATACGTATTTAACCCCCTGAGTCAATACATGTTAGAAAGACCTTTGGCAGCGATTACAGCTGTGAGTCTTCTTGGGTAAATCTGTAAATGCTTTACACACCTGATTGTGCAATAAAACCTATTAGAATCTAGATATTAGAATCTACCTATTAGAATCTAGATATTAGAATCTAGATATTAGAATCTAGATATTAGAATCTACCTATTAGAATCTAGATATTAGAATCTAGATATTAGAATCTACCTATTAGAATCTAGATATTAGAATCTAGATATTAGAATCTAGCTATTAGAATCTAGATATTAGAATCTAGATATTAGAATCTAGCTATTAGAATCTAGATATTAGAATCTAGATATTAGAATCTAGATATTAGAATCTAGCTAATAGAATCTAGCTATTAGAATCTAGATATTAGAATCTAGCTATTATAATATATATATAATCGAGAGCATCTGGTCAGTGCGGCGGTGGCACAGGAATCCTCATCTCTCCCATGTTGACATTCTCTCTTTTTCCCCTGACCCATCTGTCTATCTCCTCATTTAAATTCCATGCTGTCACAGTCACTAGCCCATTCAAGCTTAACATCTTTGTCATTTATCGCCCTCCAGGTTCCCTTGGAGAGTTCATCAATGAGCTTGACGCCTTGATAAGTTCCTTTCCTGAGGATGGCTCACCCCTCACAGTTCTGGGTGACTTTAACCTCCCTACGTCTCCCTTTGACTCATTTCTCTCTGCCTCCTTCTTTCCACTCTTTTCCTCTTTTGACCTCACCCTCTCACCGTCCCCCCCTACTCACAAGGCAGGCAATACGCTTGACCTCATCTTTACTAGATGCTGTTTTTCTACTAATGTCACTGCAACTCACCTCCATGTCTCCGACCACTACTTTGCATCCTTTTCTCTCTCCCTCTCCTCCAACACTACTCACTCTGCCCCTACTCAGATGGTAATGTGCCGTCGCAACCTTCGCTCTCTCTCTCCCGCTACTCTCTCCTCTTCCATCATATCATCTCTTCCCTCCGCTAAGTCCTTCTCCCTCCGATCTCCTGATTCTGCCTCCTCAACCCTCCTCTCCTCCCTTTCTGCATCTCGGTCCTCCCCTCCTGCTCTGTGACTTGACGACTCATTGCGAGCTCACAGAAGAGGGCTCCGGGAAACCGAGCGGAAATGGAGGAAAACTAGACTCCCTGCGGACCTGTCATCTTTTCACTCCCTCCTCTCTACATTCTCTTCCTCTGTTTCCGCTGCTAAAGCCACTTTCTACCACTCTAAATTTCAAGCCTGCCTCTAACCCTAGGAGGCTCTTTGCCACCTTCTCCTCCCTGCTGAATCCTCCTCCTCCCCCTCCCTCCTCCCTCTCTGTGGATGACTTCGTCAACCATTTTGAAAGAAGGTTGACGACATAAGATCCTCATTTATTAAGTCAAATGACACCGCTGGTCCTGCTCACACTGCCCTACCCTATGCTTTGACTTCTTTCTCCCCTCTCTCTCCAGATGAAATCTTGCGACTTGTGACGGCCGGCCGCCCAACAACCTGCCCGCTTGACCCTATCCCCTCCTCTCTTCTCCAGACCATTTCCGGAGATCGTCTCCCTTACCTCACCTCGCTCATCAACTCATCCTTGACCGCTGGCCATGTCCCTTCCGTCTTCAAGAGAGCGAGAGTTGCACCCCTCCTCAAAAAACCTACACTCGATCCCTCCGATGTCAACAACTACAGACCAGTATCCCTTTTTCTTTTCTCTCCAAAACTCTTGAGCGTGCCGTCTCTAGCCAACTCTCCTGCTATCTCTCTCAGAATGACCTTCTTGATCCAAACCAGTCAGGTTTCAAGACTGGTCATTCAACCGAGATTGCTCTTCTCTGTGTCACGGAGGCTCTCCGCACTGCTAAAGCTAACTCTCTCTCCTCTGCTCTTATCATTCTAGACCTATCCGCTGCCTTTGATACTGTGAACTACCAGATCCTCCTCTCCACCCTCTCCGAGTTGGGCATCTCCGGCGCTGCTCACTCTTGGATTGCGTCCTACCTGACAGGTCGCTCCTACCAGGTGGTGTGGCGAGAATCTGTCTCCGCACCACGTGCTCTCACCACTGGTGTCCCCCAGGGCTCAGTTCTAGGCCCTCTACTATTCTCTCTGTACACCAAGTCACTTGGCTCTGTCATATCCTCACATGGTCTCTCCTATCATTGCTACGCAGACGACACACAATTAATTTTCTCCTTTCCCCCTTCTGATAACCAGGTGGCGAATCACATCTCTACATGTCTGGCAGACATATCAGTGTGGATGATGGATCACCACCTCAAGCTGAACCTCGGCAAGACGGAGCTGCTCTTCCTCCCGGGGAAGGACTGCCCGCTCCATGATCTCGCCATCACGGTTGACAACTCCATTGTGTCCTCCTCCCAGAGTGCAAAGAGCCTTGGCGTGACCCTGGACAACACCCTGTCATTCTCCGCTAATATCAAAGCAGTGACCCGATCCTACTGGTTCATGCTCTACAACATTCGGAGAGTACGACCCTACCTTACACAGAAAGTGGCACAGGTCCTAATCCAGGCACTTGTCATCTCCCGTCTGGATTACTGCAACTCGCTGTTGGCTGGGCTCCCTGACTGTGCCATTAAAAAATAAAATAAAATAAATAAAAAACGTACAATTAATACAAACAAATAAAAAAAATACTATATATATACAGTGGGGGAAAAAAGTATTTAGTCAGCCACCAATTGTGCAAGTTCTCCCACTTAAAAAGATGAGAGAGGCCTGTAATTTTCATCATAGGTACACGTCAACTATTACAGACAAATTGAGATTTTTTTTTCCAGAAAATCACATTGTAGGATTTTTAATGAATTTATTTGCAAATTATGGTGGAAAATAAGTATTTGGTCACCTACAAACAAGCAAGATTTCTGGCTCTCACAGACCTGTAACTTCTTCTTTAAGAGGCTCCTCTGTCCTCCACTCGTTACCTGTATTAATGGCACCTGTTTGAACTTGTTATCAGTATAAAAGACACATGTCCACAACCTCAAACAGTCACACTCCAAACTCCACTATGGCCAAGACCAAAGAGCTGTCAAAGGACACCAGAAACAAAATTGTAGACCTGCACCAGGCTGGGAAGACTGAATCTGCAATAGGTAAGCAGCTTGGTTTGAAGAAATCAACTGTGGGAGCAATTATTAGGAAATGGAAGACATACAAGACCACTGATAATCTCCCTCGATCTGGAGCTCCACGCAAGATCTCACCCCTTGGGGTCAAAATGATCACAAGAACGGTGAGCAAAAATCCCAGAACCACACGGGGGGGACCTAGTGAATGACCGGCAGAAAGCTGGGACCAAAGTAACAAAGCCTACCATCAGTAACACACTACGCCGCCAGGGACTCAAATCCTGCAGTGCAAGACGTGTCCCCCCTGCTTAAGCCAGTACATGTCCAGGCCCGTCTGAAGTTTGCTAGAGTGCATTTGGATGATCCAGAAGAGGATTGGGAGAATGTCATATGGTCAGATGAAACCAAAATATAACTTTTTGGTAAAAACTCAACTTCGTTGTGTTTGGAGGACAAAGAATGCTGAGTTGCATCCAAAGAACACCATACCTACTGTGAAGCATGGGGGTGGAAACATCATGCTTTGGGTCTGTTTTTCTGCAAAGGGACCAGGACGACTGATCCATGTAAAGGAAAGAATGAATGGGGCCATGTATCGTGAGATTTTGAGTGAAAACCTTTTTTCCATCAGCAAGGGCATTGAAGATGAAACGTGGCTGGGTCTTTCAGCATGACAATGATCCCAAACACACCGCCCGGGCAACGAAGGAGTGGCTTCGTAAGAAGCATTTCAAGGTCCTGGAGTGCCCTAGCCAGTCTCCAGATCTCAACCCCATAGAAAATCTTTGGAGGGAGTTGAAAGTCTGTGTTGCCCAGCAACAGCCCCAAAACATCACTGCTATAGACGAGACCTGCATGGAGGAATGGACTAAATACCAGCAACAGTGTGTGATAACCTTGTGAAGACTTACAGAAAACGTTTGACCTGTGTCATTGCCAACAAAGGGTATATAACAAAGCATTGAGAAACTTTTGTTATTGACCAAATACTTATTTTCCACCATAATTTGCAAATAAATTCATTAAAAATCCTACAATGTGATTTTCTGGATTTATTTTCCTCATTTTGTCTGTCATAGTTGACGTGTACCTATGATGAAAATTACAGGCCTCTCTCATCTTTTTAAGTGGGAGAACTTGCACAATTGGTGGCTGACTAAATACTTTTTTTCCCCACTGTAGCTAGATTCTAATAGCTATATTCTAATAGGTAGAATCTAATAGCTAGATTCTAATAGGTAGATTCTAATAGGTAGCTTATAATAGCTAGATATTAATAGCTAGATTATAATAGCTAGATTGTAATAACTAGATTGTAATAGCTAGATTCTAACATCAGATTCTAATAGGTGGATTCTAATAGCTAGAATCTAGTTGCTATATTCTAATAGCTATATTCTAATAGGTATATTCTCATTGGTAGATCCTAATAGCTAGATTCTAATAGCTATATTCTAATAGGTGGATTCGAATAGCTAGATTCTAATAGTATAAAGATAGTATAAAAGTAAGCCTACCCCCCCTATCCCCACCCCAAAAAAAAAATATTATTTATATATATATATATATATATATATATATATATATATATACACACACACACACATTTTGTTATTGGTGCATTCACCTTATGATAGCCAGTGGGACAACCACTTTACAATTTATTATTTTATATTTTTTAATTTTTAAGTATATTTGTAATTCATTTGTTTAAATATATATATATATATATATATATATATATATATATATATATATATATATATATATATATATATATATATATATATAGTGTTTTTATGTTTTTGTTAAATTAATTGTTATGTTTATTTTATTTATTTTTATTTTTATTATTATTTATTTAATGTATATTTTTATTTTTATTTTATTTTTTAGTATCTACCTAGCAGAGTATTCCTATTATAATCTACCTGTTAGAATCGACCGATTTAGAATCAACCTATTAGAATCTAGCTATTAGAATCTTGCTATTAGAATATTCCTTTTATAATCTAGCTATTAGAATCTACCCATTAGAATCTAGCAATTAGAATCTTCCTATTAGAATCTAGCTATTAGAATCTAACTATTATAATCTCTCTTTTCAAATCTATGTATTAGAATCTACCTATTAGTATCAACCTATTTTAGTCTACTTATTAGAATGTAGCTATTTGAAACTAGCAATTAGAATCTAGCTATTAGAACGTACCTTTTAGAATCTTCCTATTAGAATCTACCTATTAGAACCTACCTATTATAATCTAGCTATTAGAATATACAGTGGTTTGCGAAAGTATTCACCCCCCCATTGGCATTTTTCCTACAACCTGGCATTAAAATGGATTTTTTGGGTGTTTGTATAATTTGATTTACACAACATGCCTACCACTTTGAAGATGCAAAATATTTTGGGGGTTGAAACAAACAAGAAATAAGACAAAAAACAGAAAATTTTAGCGTGCATAACTATTCACCCCCCAAAGTCAATACTTTGTAGAGCCACCTTTTGCAGCTATCACAGTTGCCATCCATCATTCCTTCAATTCTGACCAGTTTCCCAGTCCCTTCCAATGAAAAACATCCCCACAGAATGATGCTGCCACCAGAGAAGATGGCTGCCGTTTTACAGCCCTCTAACCAATTGTACTATTATGTGTGTTTTTTCGCGTTATTTGTAACTTATTCTGTACATAATGTTTCTGCCACCATTGCTTATGACCAAAAAGAGGTTCTGGATATCAGGACAGCGATTACTCACCTCGTATTGGACGAATATTTTTTCTTCAACGAGTCGGAAGCGAAGGATATCCTTCAAACACCCGACAAAGCCCAAATCCCCATCATTTGCATGAGAAAGAGACAGAGATATCGTGGACGTAGGTCGGGGTGCCTTGTAAGGATCCGACTGCGAGCGAGTAATCTGCCACTCCCATCAATCCTATTAGCCAATGTTCAATCATTTGAGAATAAATTGGATGACCTAAGATTACGGTTATCCTACCAACGGGACATTAAAAACGGTAATATCTTATGTTTCACCGAGTCGTGGCTGAACGACGACATGGACAACATACAGCTAGCGGGCTATACGCTACATCGGCAGGATAGAACGGCTGACTCCGGTAAGACAAGGGGTGGCGGTGTATATTTGTAAACAACAGCTGGTGCACAAAATCAAATACTAAGGAAGTCTCGAGGTTTTGCTCGCCTGAGGTAGAGTATCTTATGATAAGCTGTAGACTACACTATTTACCAAGAGAGTTTTCAACTATATTTTTCATAGCTGTCTATTTACCACCACAAACCAATGCTGGCATTAAGATTGCACTGAATGAGCTGTATAAGGCCATAAGTCAACAGGAAAACGCTCATCCAGAGGCAGTGCTCCTAGTGGCCGAGGACTTTAATGCAGGGAAACTTAAATCCATTCTACCAAATTTCTACCAGCATGTTAAATGTGCAACCAGAGGAAAAAAAAACTCTAGACCACCTTTACTCCACACAAAGAGACGCATACAAAGCTCTCCCTCGCCCTCCATTTGGCAAATCTGACCATAATTCTATCCTCCTGATTCCTACTTATAAGCAAAAAGTAAAGCAGGAAGCACCAGTGACTCGGTTAATAAAAAAGTGGTCAGATGGCGCAGATGCTAAGCTACAGGACTGTTTTGCTAGCACAGACTGGAACATGTTCCGGGATTCTTCCGATGGCATTGAGGAGTACACCACATCAGTCACTGGCTTCATCAATAAGTGCATCGATGATGTCATCCCCACAGTGACCGTACGTACATACCCCAACCAGAAGCCATGGATTACAGGAAACATCCGCACTGAGCTAAAGGGTAGAGCTGCCGCTTTCAAGGAGCGGGACTCTAACCCGGTCGCTTATAAGAAATCCCGCTATGACCTCCGATGAACCATCAAACAGGCAAAGAGTCAATACAGGTCCCGGACCCGGACGCTTATAAGCAACATCTTGTAAGGATCCGATGGCGAGCGTGTAAACTGCCTCTTCCATCAAACCTATTAGCCAATGTTCAATCATTTGAAAATAAATTGGACGACCTACAGTTGAAGTAGGAAGTTTATGTACACTTTACAGACACTGAGTCATTAAAACTCGTTTTTCAACCACTCCACAAATTCATTGTTAACAAACTATAGTTTTGGCAAGTCGGTTAAGACATCTACTTTGTGCATGACACAAGTCATTTTTCAAACAATTGTTTACAGACAGATTATTTCACTGTATCACAATTCCAGTGGGTCAGAAGTTTACATACACTAAGTTGACTGTGCCTTTAAACAGCTTGGAAAATTCCAGAAAATGATGTCATGGCTTTAGAAGCTTCTGAAAGACTAATTGACATCATTTGAGTCAATTGGAGGTGTACCTGTGGATGTATTACAAGGCCTACCTTCAAACTCAGTGCCTCTTTGCTTGACATCATGGGAAAATCAAAAGAAATCAGCCAAGACCTCAGAAATTTTTTTTGTAGACCTCCACAAGTCTGGTTCATCCTTGGGAGCAATTTCCAAACGCCTGAAGGTACCACGTTCATCTGTACAAACAATAGTACGCAACTATAAACACCATGGGACCATGCAGCCGTCATACCGCTCAGGAAGGAGACGCGTTCTGTCTCCTAGAGATGAACGTGCTTTGGTGCGAAAAGTGCAAATCAATCCCAGAACAACAGCAAAGAACCTTGTGAAGATACTGGAGGAAACACGTACAAAAGTATATATATCCACAGTAAAACAAGTCCTATATCGACATAACCTGAAAGGCCACTCAGCAAGGAAGAAGCCACTGCTCCAAAACCGGTTTGGTCTGATGAAACAAAAATATAACTGTTTGGCCTTATTGACCATCGTTATGTTTGGAGGAAAAAGGGGGTTGCTTGCAAGCCGAAGAACACCATCCCAACCGTGAAGCACGGGGGTGGCAGTATCATGCTGTGGGGGTGCTTTGCTGCAGGAGGGACTGGTGCACTTCACAAAATAGATGGAATCATGAGGAAGGAAAATTATGTGGATATATTGAAGCAACATCTCAATACATCAGTCAGGAAGTTAAAGCTTGGTCGCAAATGGGTCTTCCAAATGGACAATGACCCCAAGCATACTTCCAAAGTTGTGGCAAAATGGCTTAAGGACAATAAAGTCAAGGTACTGGAGTGGCCATCACAAAGCCCTGACCTCACTCTTATAGAACATTTGTGGGCAGAACTGAAAAAGTGTGTGCGAGCAAGGAGGCCTACAACCCTGACTCAGTTACACCAGCTCTGTCAGGAGGAGTGGGCCAAAATTCACCCAACTTATTGTGGGAAGGTTGTGGAAGGCTATCCGAAGCGTTTGACCCAAGTTAAACAATTTAAAGGCAATGCTACCAAATACTAATTGAGTGTATGTAAACTTCTGACCCACTTGGAATGTGATGAAATAAATACAATCTGAAATAAGTAATTCTCTCTACTATTATTCTGACATTTCACATTCTTAAAATAAAGTGGTGATCCTAACTGACCTAAGACAGGGAATTTTTACTTGGATTAAATGTCAGGAATTGTGAAAAACAGAGTTTACATGTATTTATTATTATTATTATTATTATATAAGGTGTATGTAAACTTCCGACTTCAACTGTAAGATTAAGGTTATCTTACCAACGGGACATTAAAAACTGTAATATCTCATGTTTCACCGAGTCGTGGCTGAGCGACGACATGGATAACGTACAGCTGACGGGATATACGCTACATCAGCAGGATAGAACGACTGACTCCGGTAAGACAAAAGGGTGTCGGATTGTGTATATTTGCAAACAACAGCTGGTGCACAAAATGTAATACTAAGGAGGTCTCAAGGTTTTGCTCCCCTGAGGTAGAGTATCTCATGATAAGCTGTAGACCACCCTATTTACCAAGATAATTTGTATCTATATTTTTTGTAGCTGTCTATTTACCACCACAAACCGATGCTGGCATTAAGATTGCACTCAATGAGCTGTATAAGGCCATAAGTAAAAGGAAAACGCTCATCCAGAGGCAGCGAACCTATTGGCCGGGGACTTTAATGCAGGTAAACATAAATCTGTTCTACCTTATTTTTACCAGCATGTTAAATGTGCAACCAGAGGAAAAAAACTCCAGACCACCTTTACTCCACACACAGACATGCGTTCAAAACTATCCCTTGCCCTCCATTTGGCAAATCTGACCATAACTATCCTCCTGATTCCTGCTTATAAGCAAAAACTAAAGCAGGAAGCCCCAGTGACTCGGTTAATAAGGAAGTGGTCAGATGATGCAGATGCTAAGCTACAGGACTGTTTTGCTAGCACAGACTGGAATATGTTCCGGGATTCTTCCGATGGCATTGAGGAGTACACCACATCAGTCACTGGCTTCATCAATAAGTGCATCGATGATGTCGTCCCCACAGTGACCGTACGTACATACCCCAACCAGAAGCCATGGATTACAGGCAACATCCGCACTGAGCTAAAGGGTAGATCTGCAGCTTTCAAGGAGCGGGACTCTAACCCGGACGCTTATAAGAAATCCCGCTATGCCCTCCGACGAACCATCAAACAGGCAAAGAGTCAATACAGGACTAAGATTGAATTCTACTACACCAGCTCTGATGCTCGTCGGATGTGGCAGTGCATGAAAACTATTACAGATTACAAAGGGAAGCACAGCCGCGAGCTGACCAGTGACACAAGCATACCAGATGAGCTAAATCACTTCTATGTTCGCTTCGAGGCCAGCAACACTGAAGGATGCATGAGAGCATCAGCTGTTCCGGATGACTATGTGATCACGCTCTCCGTAGCCGATGTGAGTAACACTTTTAAGCAGGTCAACATTCACAAGGCAGCAGGGCCAGATGGATTACCAGGACGTGTACTCCGAGCATGCGCTGACCAACTTTCCAAAATGTTCCTGACTGAGTCTATATTACCAACATGTTTCAAGCAGACCACCATAGTCCCTGTGCCCAAGAACACTAAGATAACCTGCCTAAATGACTATAGACCCGTAGCACTCACAACTGTAGCCATTAAGTTTTTTGAAAGGCTGGTCAAGGCTCAAATCAACACCATTATCCCAGAAACCCTAGACCCACTCCAATTTTCATACCGCCCCCACAGATCCACAGATGATGCAATCTCTATTGCACTCCACACTGCCCATTCCCACCTGGCAAGAGGAACAGCTATGTGAGAATGCTGTTCATTGTCTATAGCTCAGCGTTCAACACCATAGTGCCCTCAAAGCTCATCACTAAGCTAAGAACCCTGGGACTAAACACCCTCGGCAACTGGATCCTGGACTTCCTGACGGGCCGCCCCCAGGTGGTAAGGGTAGTTAACAACACATCTGCCACGCTGATCCTCAACACGGGGGCCCCTCAGGGTTGCATGCTCAGTCCCCTCCTGTACTCCCTGTTCACCCATGACTGCATGGCCAGGCACGACTCCAACACCATCATTAAGTTTGCCGACGACACAACAGTGGTAGGCCTGATCACCGACAACGATGAGACAGCCTATAGGGAGGAGGTCAGAGAACTGGCCGTGTGGTGCCAGGATAACAACCTCTCCCTCAACGTGATCAAGACAAAAGAGATGATTGTGGACTAAAGGGAAAAAAAGAGGACTGAGCACGCCCCCATTCTCATCGACAGGGCAGTAGTGGAACAGGTTGAGAGCTTCAAGTTCCTTGGTGTCCACATCACCAAGGAACTGGGTGTCCAAGGGGCCGGGGCCAGCTGGTACCCCAGGACGCATTGGAAGGGAGTGAGCCCCGTGGAGGATGAACGATGGAGTTCTGGACATATTCTGCCCAGGGAAGAAACCTCGCCCACTCACCCTGCAGGTTCTGACAGTGGCAACGAAGAAACCTCCCCAGCTCCTGGTTCATGCGCTCCACCTGCACATTCGACTGAGGCTGGCCGTGCCTTCCACACTCGGGAGGTGAATTAGGGGCCACAGTCCGAGAAGATGTCCTCCAAAAGTCCATAGTGTCGGAAGACCTGTTGGAACAGGACCTCAGCGACCTGGAGAGCAGAAGGAAGACCAGTTTGTGGCAAAAAACTGCATGATTTTGAGAACCGATCTATGACCACCATGACTGTGGTGAAGCCATCAGAACGTGGGAGGTCGGTGACAAAGTCTATGGACAGGTGCGACCAAGGTTGCTGAGGCACTGGTAGAGGAACTAGTTTGCCTGCCGGGGTATTCCAAGGTGTCTTCGTTTGGGCACATATGGAACAGGAGTTGACATAGCAAGAGACATCAGTAGCCAAGGTGGGCCACCAGTATTTTTGTGATAGAGAATGCAGGGAGCGCGTAATACTGGAGTGCCCTGCCGTAAGGGTGGTGTGCGCCCAGATCAGCAGGCGGTCACGGACACTGGTGGGTACATACACGCACCGCGGAGGGGCGTTGGCAGGCACTGGGTCCACCTGAGCCACCAGGCGGATGTCTTCGTCCACATCCCAAACGACAGGTGCAACGATGAGAGACGGGGGCAGGATAGGACCCCCCAGATCCTTCCTTTCTCCGGTATGGTGCATCCTGGAGAGTGCGTCGGCTTTCACATTCTGGGATCCTGGGTGGTAGGACAGAATGAACTGAAAGCGAGTGAGAAATTGGGCCCACCTGGCTTGATGAGAGTTCATCCGTTTCGCTGCCCGTATGTGCTCCAAATTCTGGTGGTCAGTAAGAATCCGGAATGGATGGACTGCGCCCTCCAGTCAGTGTCTCCATTCCTCCAGAGCGAGGACCACCGCCAACAGCTCCATAGACACCTCTCTGCGGGGGTAAACTTTTTAGAGGAAAAGGCACAGGGATACATATTCTCTAGCTTAGCTTGCTGCTGGGAGAGGATCGCACCCACGCCCTCCTCAGATGCGTCCACCTCCAGGATGAAAGGACAAGATGGATCTGGGTGTTTTAGGAGGGGCGCTGTGGTGAACCTCTCCTTCAGCCACTTGAAGGCAGCGTCAGCTTCTGAGGCCCACCCTTAAGGAGAGAGGTGAACGGGGTGGCTATGGAGCTGAAGGACCTGATGAAACACCGGTAGAAATTGGCGAAGCCCAGGAAGCTCTGTAGGCCCTTGATGGTGGTGGGGACTGGACATGACCTGACGGCATCTGTCTTCTCTCTTTCCGTGAACACCCCCTGAGGACTGATCCTGTATCCCAGGAAGGAGATGGCCTGTTGGTGGAATTCCCATTTCTCCCCCTTCACCAACAGGCTGTGTTCCCGGAGGCGGAGTAGGACAGCTCTGATGTCCCTGACGTGCTCCTCGAACGTAGCCGAGTAGATCAGGATATCGTCGATGTACACCACCACCTGTCTACTCAGCATGTCTCGGAACACATCATTGACGAAGGACTGGAACACAGAAGGTGCGTTGGTGAGGCCGTAGGTCTTGACGCAGTATTCATAGTGGCCTGAGGTAGTGCTGAATGCCGTCTTCCACTCGTCTCCTTCCCGGATTGTAGGCACTCCTCAGGTCCAATCGAGTTACTGCTCGATGGCCGACGGAACCAGAGGGAGGGGGTACCGGTACTTGGTGGTGACTGCATTCAGCCCCCTGTAGTCTATGCACAGCCTCAGTCCTCCGTCTTTTTTGGCCACGAAGAAGAAGCTGGCGGAGGCAGGAGAGGTCTCCACCATGGAAATGGAGTAAATTGGGGAGTGTTGTTCTCCAGCAGGTCAATGGCGCAGTCCCAGGAGGATTACCTGCTGCATCCATTTTCGTGAGAGGTGTGGAATTCTGTGACGAGTACTGAGGATACGAAGAGGCAGGACGCAGATGCAGACGCAGGAATCAACAAGGTAAAGGTTTACTTAACAATGAGAAAGAGAATAACAAAGAGAGAGTAAACGACACGACGCTAACAATTACACACAACAATGACTGAACAGTCCAGGGATATATAGTGGTGGTGATGGGATGATGAGGTGCAGGTGCGCTGGAGGTGATTAGGGTGCGTTGGGTTTCCATTCCTGTGTTGCCGAGGTGGTGCGCTCAGACCGGCGGCTCAGTAGACCGGCGAATCAGAGCGCCGGAGGGGAGCAACGGGAGGAGACCTGACACTACCTATTAGAATCTAGCTATTAGAATCTAGCTATTAGAATCTACCTTTTAGAATCTAGCTGTTAGAATCTATCTATTACAATCTAGCTATTAGAATCTTCCTATTAGAATCTTCCTATTATAATCTTCCTATTAGAATCTAGCCATTAGAATCTACCTACTAGAATCTAGCTATTAGAATGTAGCTATTAGAATCTAGCTATTAGAATCTAGCTATTAGAATCTTCCTATTAGAATCTACCTATTAGAATCTACCTATTAGAATCTAGCTATTAGAATCTAGCTATTAGAATGTAGCTATTAGAGTCTAGCTATTAGAATCTAGCTATTAGAATCTACCTATTTAAATCTACCTAGTAGAATCTACCTATTATAATCTAGCTATTAGATTCTAGCTATTAGAGTCTAGCTATTAGAATCTACCTATTTAAATCTACCTAGTAGAATCTACCTATTATAATCTAGCTATTAGATTCTAGCTATTAGAATCTTCCTATTAGAATCTTCCTATTATAATCTTCCTATTAGAATCTAGCCATTAGAATCTACCTACTAGAATCTAGCTATTAGAATGTAGCTATTAGAATCTAGCTATTAGAATCTAGCTATTAGAATCTTCCTATTAGAATCTACCTATTAGAATCTACCTATTAGAATCTAGCTATTAGAATCTAGCTATTAGAATGTAGCTATTAGAGTCTAGCTATTAGAATCTAGCTATTAGAATCTACCTATTTAAATCTACCTAGTAGAATCTACCTATTATAATCTAGCTATTAGATTCTAGCTATTAGAGTCTAGCTATTAGAATCTACCTATTTAAATCTACCTAGTAGAATCTACCTATTATAATCTAGCTATTAGATTCTAGCTATTAGAATCTAGCTATTATAATCTGTTCTGTTCAATTAGAAAACCTGCAACGTCTCTCTTATCTGAAACTTTTTCCAGAAGGTTTTTGATGTAATATAATACCGCATTACACAACTAAATATGATTCATGCCGTTGACACGTCAAGCTTTTGATGGAAAGACAAAAAACCCGAAATGTTTATTAGGAAGTGTTAATTAAATTGACAAGAGGTTTGGCTGTCACCGGGCTGGAAACTGCCACACGCAGCTCACCAGGCAGTTCAGTTTTATTGTTGTGTTAATGACACGCCACACCTCCATAAAACACCCGGCTGTCAATGACTCTGACCGCAGCGCAGCATGAATCAGAGCAGTCATTAAGGATGTTATTTTATGACGCAGTGAAGGGAGATAAGCTATCTGTGGAATCTGCAGCACTTAAAGAAAGACTGTATCTAGATATTTGTTAATATACTGGTGGTTACTCTTGGTGGGACAAAAGGCCTCTCCAGGTTGTTCGCTGTCTGTTTTCTATTAGAGTCATATTAGAGTCCTGTCTGTTTTCTATTAGAGTCCTGTCTGTTTTCTATTAGAGTCATATTAGAGTCCTGTCTGTTTTCTATTAGAGTCCTGTCTGTTTTCTATTAGTCCTGTTAGAGTCCTGTCTGTTTTCTATTAGAGTCATATTAGAGTCCTGTCTGTTTTTTATTAGAGTCATATTAGAGTCCTGTCTGTTTTCTATTAGAGTCCTGTCTGTTTTCTATTAGAGTCCTATTAGAGTCCTGTCTGTTTTCTATTAGAGTCATATTAGAGTCCTGTCTGTTTTCTGTTAGAGTCATATTAGAGTCCTGTCTGTTTTCTATTAGAGTCATATTAGAGTCCTGTCTGTTTTCTATTAGAGTCATATTAGAGTCCTGTCTGTTTTCTATTAGAGTCCTGTCTGTTTTCTATTAGAGTCATATTAGAGTCCTGTCTGTTTTCTATTAGAGTCATATTAGAGTCCTGTCTGTTTTCTATTAGAGTCCTGTCTGTTTTCTATTAGAGTCATATTAGAGTCCTGTCTGTTTTCTATTAGAGTCATATTAGAGTCCTGTCTGTTTTCTATTAGAGTCATATTAGAGTCCTGTCTGTTTTCTGTTAGAGTCATATTAGAGTCCTGTCTGTTTTCTGTTAGAGTCATATTAGAGTCCTGTCTGTTTTCTATTAGAGTCCTGTCTGTTTTCTATTAGAGTCATATTAGAGTCCTGTCTGTTTTCTGTTAGAGTCATATTAGAGTCCTGTCTGTTTTCTGTTAGAGTCATATTAGAGTCCTGTCTGTTTTCTATTAGAGTCATATTAGAGTCCTGTCTGTTTTCTATTAGAGTCATATTAGAGTCCTGTCTGTTTTCTATTAGAGTCATATTAGAGTCCTGTCTGTTTTCTATTAGAGTCCTGTCTGTTTTCTATTAGAGTCCTGTCTGTTTTCTATTAGGGTCCTGTCTGTTTTCTATTAGAGTCATATTAAAGTCCTGTCTGTTTTTTATTAGAGTCATATTAGAGTCCTGTCTGTTTTCTATTAGAGTCCTCTCTGTTTTCTATTAGAGTCCTATTAGAGTCCTGTCTGTTTTCTATTGGAGTCATATTAGAGTCCTGTCTGTTTTCTGTTAGAGTCATATTAGAGTCCTGTCTGTTTTCTATTAGAGTCATATTAGAGTCCTGTCTGTTTTCTATTAGAGTCATATTAGAGTCCTGTCTGTTTTCTATTAGAGTCCTGTCTGTTTTCTATTAGAGTCATATTAGAGTCCTGTCTGTTTTCTATTAGAGTCATATTAGAGTCCTGTCTGTTTTCTATTAGAGTCCTGTCTGTTTTCTATTAGAGTCATATTAGAGTCCTGTCTGTTTTCTATTAGAGTCATATTAGAGTCCTGTCTGTTTTCTATTAGAGTCATATTAGAGTCCTGTCTGTTTTCTGTTAGAGTCATATTAGAGTCCTGTCTGTTTTCTATTAGGGTCCTGTCTGTTTTCTATTAGAGTCATATTAGAGTCCTGTCTGTTTTCTATTAGAGTCATATTAGAGTCCTGTCTGTTTTCTATTAGAGTCCTGTCTGTTTTCTATTAGAGTCATATTAGAGTCCTGTCTGTTTTCTGTTAGAGTCATATTAGAGTCCTGTCTGTTTTCTATTAGGGTCCTGTCTGTTTTCTATTAGAGTCATATTAGAGTCCTGTCTGTTTTCTGTTAGAGTCATATTAGAGTCCTGTCTGTTTTCTATTAGAGTCCTGTCTGTTTTCTATTAGAGTCATATTAGAGTCCTGTCTGTTTTCTGTTAGAGTCATATTAGAGTCCTGTCTGTTTTCTGTTAGAGTCATATTAGAGTCCTGTCTGTTTTCTATTAGAGTCATATTAGAGTCCTGTCTGTTTTCTATTAGAGTCATATTAGAGTCCTGTCTGTTTTCTATTAGAGTCATATTAGAGTCCTGTCTGTTTTCTATTAGAGTCCTGTCTGTTTTCTATTAGAGTCCTGTCTGTTTTCTATTAGGGTCCTGTCTGTTTTCTATTAGAGTCATATTAGAGTCCTGTCTGTTTTTTATTAGAGTCATATTAGAGTCCTGTCTGTTTTCTATTAGAGTCCTGTCTGTTTTCTATTGGAGTCCTGTTAGAGTCCTGTCTGTTTTCTATTAGAGTCATATTAGAGTCCTGTCTGTTTTCTATTAGAGTCCTATTAGAGTCCTGTCTGTTTTCTATTAGAGTCATATTAGAGTCCTGTCTGTTTTCTGTTAGAGTCATATTAGAGTCCTGTCTGTTTTCTATTAGGGTCCTGTCTGTTTTCTATTAGAGTCATATTAGAGTCTTGTCTGTTTTCTATTAGAGTCATATTAGAGTCCTGTCTGTTTTCTATTAGAGTCATATTAGAGTCCTGTCTGTTTTCTATTAGAGTCCTGTCTGTTTTCTATTAGAGTCCTGTTAGAGTCCTGTCTGTTTTCTATTAGAGTCATATTAGAGTCCTGTCTGTTTTCTATTAGAGTCCTGTCTGTTTTCTATTAGAGTCCTATTAGAGTCCTGTCTGTTTTCTATTAGAGTCATATTAGAGTCCTGTCTGTTTTCTGTTAGAGTCATATTAGAGTCCTGTCTGTTTTCTATTAGGGTCCTGTCTGTTTTCTATTAGAGTCATATTAGAGTCCTGTCTGTTTTCTGTTAGAGTCATATTAGAGTCCTGTCTGTTTTCTATTAGGGTCCTGTCTGTTTTCTATTAGAGTCATATTAGAGTCCTGTCTGTTTTCTATTAGAGTCATATTAGAGTCCTGTCTGTTTTCTATTAGAGTCCTGTCTGTTTTCTAGTAGAGTCCTGTCTGTTTTCTATTAGGGTCCTGTCTGTTTTCTATTAGAGTCATATTAGAGTCCTGTTTTTTTTATTAGAGTCATATTAGAGTCCTGTCTGTTTTCATTTAGAGTCCTGTCTGTTTTCTATTAGAGTCATGTTAGAGTCCTGTCTGTTTTCTATTAGAGTCATATTAGAGTCCTGTCTGTTTTCTATTAGAGTCCTGTCTGTTTTCTATTAGAGTCCTATTAGAGTCCTGTCTGTTTTCTGTTAGAGTCATATTAGAGTCCTGTCTGTTTTCTATTAGAGTCATATTAGAGTCCTGTCTGTTTTCTGTTAGAGTCATATTAGAGTCCTGTCTGTTTTCTATTAGAGTCATATTAGAGTCCTGTCTGTTTTCTATTAGAATCCTGTCTGTTTTCTATTAGAGTCCTGTCTGTTTTCTATTAGGGTCCTGTCTGTTTTCTATTAGAGTCATATTAGAGTCCTGTCTGTTTTCTATTAGAGTCATATTAGAGTCCTGTCTGTTTTCTATTAGAGTCCTGTCTGTTTTCTATTAGAGTCATATTAGAGTCCTGTCTGTTTTCTATTAGAGTCATATTAGAGTCATGTCTTTTTCTATTAGAGTCCTGTCTGTTTTCTATTAGAGTCCTGTCTGTTTTCTATTAGAGTCATATTAGAGTCCTGTCTGTTTTCTATTAGAGTCCTGTCTGTTTTCTATTAGAGTCATATTAGAGTCCTGTCTGTTTTCTATTAGAGTCCTATTAGAGTCCTGTCTGTTTTCTATTAGAGTCATGTTAGAGTCCTGTCTGTTTTCTATTATGGTCCTGTCTATTTTCTATTATAGTTATGTCTGTTTTATATTAAAGTCCTGTCTGTTTTCTATTAGAGTCCTGTCTGTTTTCTATTAGAGTCCTGTCTGTTTTATATTAAAGTCCTGTCTGTTTTCTATTAGGGTCCTGTCTGTTTTCTATTAGAGTTCTGTCTGTTTTATATTAAAGTCCTGTCTGTTTTCTATTAGAGTCCTGTCTGTTTTCTATTAGAGTCCTGTCTGTTTAATATTAAAGTCCTGTCTGTTTTCTATTAGAGTCCTGTCTGTTTTCTATTAGAGTCCTGTCTGTTTTATATTAAAGTCCTGTCTGTTTTCTATTAGAGTCCTGTCTCTTTTCTATTAGAGTCCTTCTTCTTTTTTTTTTTTTACATCCAATACAATGTGATTATAACAACAATAAACTATTCATAATTAAAACACTGTCATCAGCTGTCATATTACACATGAGGAGCCACAGATAACTCATGTGTACAGTTTTAGATAGATTTTAGCCATGATTTAAATTTATTTAAAATGCAATAATCAGTGCATTTTCTCAAGGACTCTATTAGTCATGTCTGTTTTCTACTAGAGTCCTGTCTGTTTTCTATTAGAGTCCTGTCTGTTTTCTATTAGAGTCCTGTCTGTTTTCTATTAGAGTCATATTAGAGTCCTGTCTGTTTTCTATTAGAGTCCTGTCTGTTTTCTATTAGAGTCCTGTCTGTTTTCTATTAGGGTCCTGTCTGTTTTCTATTAGAGTCATATTAGAGTCCTGTCTGTCTTTTATTAGAGTCATTTTAGAGTCCTGTCTGTTTTCTATTAGAGTCCTGTCTGTTTTCTATTAGAGTCCTGTTAGAGTCCTGTCTGTTTTCTATTAGAGTCATATTAGAGTCCTGTCTGTTTTCTATTAGAGTCCTGTCTGTTTTCTATTAGAGTCCTATTAGAGTCCTGTCTGTTTTCTATTAGAGTCATATTAGAGTCCTGTCTGTTTTCTGTTAGAGTCATATTAGAGTCCTGTCTGTTTTCTATTAGAGTCATATTAGAGTCCTGTCTGTTTTCTATTAGAGTCATATTAGAGTCCTGTCTGTTTTCTATTAGAGTCATATTAGAGTCCTGTCTGTTTTCTATTAGGGTCCTGTCTGTTTTCTATTAGAGTCATATTAGAGTCCTGTCTGTTTTCTATTAGAGTCCTGTCTGTTTTCTATTAGAGTCCTGTCTGTTTTCTATTAGGGTCCTGTCTGTTTTCTATTAGAGTCATATTAGAGTCCTGTCTGTCTTTTATTAGAGTCATTTTAGAGTCCTGTCTGTTTTCTATTAGGGTCCTGTCTGTTTTCTATTAGAGTCATATTAGAGTCCTGTCTGTTTTCTATTAGAGTCATATTAGAGTCCTGTCTGTTTTCTATTAGAGTCCTGTCTGTTTTCTATTAGAGTCATATTAGAGTCATGTCTGTTTTCTATTAGAGTCCTGTCTGTTTTCTATTAGAGTCCTGTCTGTTTTCTATTAGAGTCATATTAGAGTCCTGTCTGTTTTCTATTAGAGTCCTGTCTGTTTTCTATTAGAGTCATATTAGAGTCCTGTCTGTTTTCTATTAGAGTCCTATTAGAGTCCTGTCTGTTTTCTATTAGAGTCATGTTAGAGTCCTGTCTGTTTTCTATTATGGTCCTGTCTATTTTCTATTAGAGTTCTGTCTGTTTTATATTAGAGTCCTGTCTGTTTTCTATTAGAGTCCTGTCTGTTTTCTATTAGAGTCCTGTCTGTTTAATATTAAAGTCCTGTCTGTTTTCTATTAGAGTCCTGTCTGTTTTCTATTAGAGTCCTGTCTGTTTTCTATTAGAGTCCTGTCTGTTTTATATTAAAGTCCTGTCTGTTTTCTATTAGAGTCCTGTCTCTTTTCTATTAGAGTCCTTCTTCTTTTCTTTTTTTTTACATCCAATACAATGTGATTATAACAACAATAAACTATTCATAATTAAAACACTGTCGTCAGCTGTCATATTACACATGAGGAGCCACAGATAACTCATGTGTACAGTTTTAGATAGATTTTAGCCATGATTTAAATTTATTTAAAATGCAATAATCAGTGCATTTTCTCAAGGACTCTATTAATCATGTCTGTTTTCTACTAGAGTCCTGTCTGTTTTCTATTAGAGTCCTGTCTGTTTTCTATTAGAGTCCTGTCTGTTTTCTATTAGAGTCCTGTCTGTTTTCTATTAGAGTCCTGTCTGTTTTCTATTAGAGTCCTGTCTGTTTTCTACTAGAGTCCTGTCTGTTTTCTATTAGAGTCCTGTCTGTTTTCTATTAGAGTCCTGTCTGTTTTCTTTTAGAGTCCTGTTTGGTTTATATTGATCC
The DNA here is from genome assembly GCF_020615455.1 of Coregonus clupeaformis. Taxonomy (NCBI): domain Eukaryota; kingdom Metazoa; phylum Chordata; class Actinopteri; order Salmoniformes; family Salmonidae; genus Coregonus; species Coregonus clupeaformis. The sequence goes on from NC_059216.1 coordinate 15,678,626, forward strand.
TGGCTGTGCTCTGGCTGTTCTCTGGCTGTTCTCTGGCTGTTTGCCACCTTCTGCTATCTGTTCGTTAGACAGTGTTGGCCACCTGGCAGGCTGAGGGAGGGAGGGAGGGAGTGGGTGTTCTGCTCTGTCTGTGTGTCTGTCTGGGTGTAACATGGTGCATTGTAGTACATTGTCGGCGTCCCAAATGGCACCCAATTTAGTGCACTACTTTTGACCAGGGCCCATAGGGAATAAAATGAATATTCAACACAGGGCTCTGGTCTAAAGTAGTGCACTATGTAGGGAATAGGGCGCCATTTGAGACGCATGCATTGTATTGTGTAACCAAAAGCTGTGGTCGGATTCTTTTTCCACTTGAGCTGTCAACCAGGAGGCAGAGAACGATCATGAATTCACTTCATTTAATCAGGATGAATTAGACAACTTATTATTAGATGACTGAGGTAATACAAGGCAGGCGGTCTGAATATATTGTTGTGTTAGCTGGCACAGTAATACTATATGTGCTGATTGGCTGATCTTAGTTCATTCTATATATTATGTGAAAACTGTCACATTATATAATGATTTGAAGACAGGCGCAGGAATACGTATTAGTGGTATTATTTTATTTTATTTACACAAACACGTATATATATACAAAAGGGATGTAACTAAATGAAGAGCGAGGTGTAACCTCTACACAATACACGGGACGAGACCCGTAATAACAAGAGCACAATACACGGTACTCACGAGACCAACAGACATGGGACAATAATCGACAAGGACAATGGGGAACATATATACACATACTAACCAGGGGAAATGGGAACCAGGTGTGCGTAATGAGAAGACAGTGCGGGGTTGGTGGTAATGATCCATGTCAGTGACGCCTAGAAAGCCGGTGACGTAGACCTCCGGAACTGGTGAATGGAATGAGCAGCAGTACTGGGGGGATCCGTGACAGTACCCCCCGCGATGCGTTGCACCAGCAGCGGGACGACACCGGCCTTGGGGACGACCACAGGGACAGGGTGCGGGTCGGTAAGGGCACCGATGGTGAAAATCCCTGGTCAGCGAAGCACTGCTCCGCTGGGCCGTACCCCTCCCAGTCGATGAGGTACTGGAGACCGACGCCTCGAATCCAGGACTTAATGGACCGAATAGGCCAGACCTCCCTCGATGTCCAGAGGAGGAGGCGGGGCGTCACTGGGTCCAGCCTCAGCGAGGGGACCAGGTACCACTGGCCTGAGGAGAGACACATGAAGAGTGGGGTTAATGCAGTAATCAACAGGGAGTTGAAAACGGTACGTTACCTCATTAACCCTCCTCAGGACTTTAAACCGCCCCACGAACCGCAGGCTCAGTTTCCGGCAGGGCAAGCGGAGGGGCAGGTTCCGGTTGGAGAACCAGACTCGGTCGCCTGGAGAGAAAGCAGGAGCCTCACTGGGGTGGAGGTCGGCTTGTTCCTTGTGCCGACGCACGGCCCGCTGAAGACGAGTGTTCCAGATCACCTCAGCATACCGAAACCACTCATCCACCGCAGGGGCCTCGGTCTGGAGTGGCTCTGTGCGTACTCTTTTTTTTTGGTATTATTATATATATATATATATATATATATATATATATATATATATATTGTGATGCCACGAGAGGCTACCGCTTCCAGCGGGGTTGCCCAAGTAGTGCAAGGAGTCCAGGTTCAACCAAAACAAGGATTTTATTAAAGGTCTTCGGCAACTAACGAAATAATAACACCATTCTGTCTCTCCCAGACCCAACCTCGAGACCGTGTCTCTTCTCTTCCACCCACTCACCCCCAGTGTGTCTCTTCCCTTCAACCAAACCTTCAGCTCATCAGCTCCTGATTGGTTTCAGCTGCGTGGGAAGATTGGCCATAGAGGGTTGGAGTTCCCGACCATACCAGCAGATGGAGCCATAGCTGTCTGGGTTTGCAGCCATCTCAGGGGGATGTAACGTCCCTCCAGGACACAGCCTCTCGTGACATCACACATCCCCCTCCTCGGGACCGACGTCCTCGTCGGGGTAAAGGCAGTGAAGAAGGCATCACGCCGGGAGAGGGCGTCCGCATTGCCGTGGTGCTTCCCAGACTGCTCTCTCTTCAACTCCTCCAACTCTAGGACCAGGGACTCAGCCTCCTGTTGTCTCTCCTTGAGTTTCTTACTGAACGCATCAGCCTTGGTTTTAGCAGAGTTTAGCTTCTGTTGAGCAGCTTTCAGTTCCTTCTCTCTCTCTGCCTCCGCATTCTTCATCTTGTTCTCCAACACCTTGTACTTCTCCTCTGCCTTCTTCTGGACCTCCTTACTACTGCGCAGGGTCTCCTCACACTCCTCGATGGTCCTGCGCAGCCTCTCCAGCTCCTCCTGTTGCTTAGGGAAGGAGCTCTGTTGGAGTTTAGCCTGGAGGATATCTAACTCTTCTGTCTTCATGTCTAACTGTTGCTTTAACAAACGATACCTCTCAGCGGTCCCCTTCAGACCAGACAGTTCTTTGTCCAGATTCTGTAGCTCCGTCTCTGTGTCGGTCTGGGCACCTGCCATCCCTATCAGAGCCCGGGCGGGGGTGAGTAACTCGGAGGATTGCACCGGAGCCTTCCCAGGATGAGTCTTGCCTCTCCGTTTCCGAGGTACTCGGGTTATCTCTCCTGAGACTCTCTCCAGAGTGGGTAAAAGGCTGGGCAGTCTCGTCCAATTAGTACAGGGACGGGGAGGGAATCAACCACCCCCGCCGTCGTGTGTATGGTTCCCCGTGTGCTGGTCATTGTAAGTTCAGTAATGGGGTATTCTCTGGTGTCCCCATGGACACAGGAAACGGGGAGGACTTTCCCCGGGGTCAGACACGTTGGGCCCACCAAATCCTTACGCACCAGGGTGGCCCGGCTACCAGAATCCAGTAAGGCCTCCACATCATGGTGATTCACAGTTACCGGGCAGGTGGGGGGTCGATCTGGGCCGCCATCTACGACTCCCAAGAGCGAGGCAACACGGTGTGTGGGTGCTGAGCTGGAGGACTCCGCAGTGGGCATAGGTTCATCGGCTGGTTTCCCACACTGCCAGGAGATATGTCCCATCTCCCCACACCGGTAACACTGTCGAGTTTCCCCCTCCTGGTGTACTCTTCTTGGACCCGCCTGGTTTCTGGCTCCCCCTGGAGCCGGGATAAGTCCTGACGTGGCTGGGTTCGAGACCTTGGGGTCCTTTGGACGGGTCCTTCCCATTTGTGGTGGGGCCGCACTCCTGGGGTCTTTTCGGGAAGCATTCAGCATCTCCGCTGTGGCCTGGTACTTTTCCACAGCTTCCACGGTCAGATCAGCCGTGGTCAAGGCCTGTTGACTGATGAACCGTTTTGCCTCATAAGGCAGGGGCGCGTAGGTAACGATCCACCACAACGGCCTCCACCACCGCCGCTGCTGTATTCCTCTGCGGATCCAGCCATTTCCTTGCGATTCGGACAAGTTCATGCATCTGCGCCCGAGGAGGTTGGTCTGGTAGGAAGGTCCAGCTGTGAAAGCGCTGGGCCATACCAAACTTTGTGAGTCCATATCTGCTGAGGATCTCAGACTTCAGGGCATCATAGTCAGTAACCTGGTCAGGGCCCAGGTCCCGGACAGCATTCAGCGCTTCCCGGTTAGGAAGGGGGCTAACAGACCAACCCACTGTTGCTTGGGCCAGGCTTCCCTAGTGGCCGTGGCCTCAAATGCATGCAGGTATGCCTCAATGTCATCGGTAGCTCCCATCTTAGCTATAAAGTCACTTGCCTTTATTGGGCGGGTATTTTGGACCACCCTCTGTCTCTGCAACTGCAATTCCTCTGCCTTCAGAAGGTTGGCTTTCTTTTGCTCCTCCAAGAGGGCCACGTTTGCTTGCATCTGGGCTTGCTGGCCAGCAACAAGGGCTTTCAATATGTCCTCCATTTCAGTCGGCGGGGAGCCTACGGCCAACTTGGACAACTGGGTGATCAAACCTTCGGTATCCTCCTCTGACATGCACTATTACCGCTTGAGCGTGCCCGTATTCTCCACCATCTGTGATGCCACGAGAGGCTACCGCTTCCAGCGGGGTTGCCCAAGTAGTGCAAGGAGTCCAGGTTCAACCAAAACAAGGATTTTATTAAAGGTCTTCGGCAACTAACGAAATAATAACACCATTCTGTCTCTCCCAGACCCAACCTCGAGACCGTGTCTCTTCTCTTCCACCCACTCACCCCCAGTGTGTCTCTTCCCTTCAACCAAACCTTCAGCTCATCAGCTCCTGATTGGTTTCAGCTGCGTGGGAAGATTGGCCATAGAGGGTTGGAGTTCCCGACCATACCAGCAGATGGAGCCATAGCTGTCTGGGTTTGCAGCCATCTCAGGGGGATGTAACGTCCCTCCAGGACACAGCCTCTCGTGACATCACAATATATATATATATATATATATATATATATTATTATTATTTTTTTAATTAAGGGGGTAGATCAGCTTAATATTGCAGATAGATTGTAAATTCCATCAATGTAATTGTCTGCATCACTTCCAATCCCCCATGTTTATATATATATATATATATATATACAGTGGGGGAAAAAAGTATTTAGTCAGCCACCAATTGTGCAAGTTCTCCCACTTAAAAAGATGAGAGAGGCCTGTAATTTTCATCATAGGTACACGTCAACTATGACAGACAAAATTAGATTTACAATTCACATTGTAGGATTTTTAATGAATTTATTTGCAAATTATGGTGGAAAATAAGTATTTGGTCAATAACAAAAGTTTCTCAATACTTTGTTATTTACCCTTTGTTGGCAATGACAAAGGTCAAACGTTTTCTATAAGTCTTCACAAGGTTTTTACACACTGTTGCTGGTATTTTGGCCCATTCCTCCATGCAGATCTCCTCTAGAGCAGTGATGTTTTGGGGCTGTCGCTGGGCAACACAGACTTTCAACTCCCTCCAAAGATTTTCTATGGGGTTGAGATCTGGAGACTGGCTAGGCCACTCCAGGACCTTGAAATGCTTCTTACGAAGCCACTCCTTCGTTGCCTGGGCGGTGTGTTTGGGATCATTGTCATGCTGAAAGACCCAGCCACGTTTAATCTTCAATGCCCTTGCTGATGGAAGGAGGTTTTCACTCAAAATCTCACGATACATGGCCCCATTCATTCTTTCCATTACACGGATCAGTCGTCCTGGTCCCTTTGCAGAAAAACAGCCCCAAAGCATGATGTTTCCACCCCCATGCTTCACAGTAGGTATGGTGTTCTTTGGATGCAACTCAGCATTCTTTGTCCTCCAAACACGACGAGTTGAGTTTTTACCAAAAAGTTCTATTTTGGTGTCATCTGACCATATGACATTCTCCCAATCCTCTTCTGGATCATCCAAATGCACTCTAGCAAACTTCAGACGGGCCTGGACATGTACTGGCTTAAGCAGGGGGACACGTCTGCCACTGCAGGATTTGAGTCCCTGGCGGCGTAGTGTGTTACTGATGGTAGGTTTTGTTACTTTGGTCCCAGCTTTCTGCAAGTCATTCACTAGGTCCCCCCGTGTGGTTCTGGGATTTTTGCTCACCGTTCTTGTGATCATTTTGATTCCAAAGGGTGAGATCTTGCGTGGAGCCCCAGATCGAGGGAGATTATCAGTGGTCTTGTATGTTTTCCATTTCCTAATAATTGCTCCCACAGTTGATTTCTTCAAACCAAGCTGCTTACCTATTGCAGATTCAGTCTTCCCAGCCTGGTGCAGGTCTACAATTTGGTTTCTGGTGTCCTTTGACAGCTCTTTGGTCTTGGCCATAGTGGAGTTTGTAGTGTGACTGTTTGAGGTTGTGGACAGGTGTATTTTATACTGATAACAAGTTCAAACAGGTGCCATTAATACAGGTAACGAGTGGAGGACAGAGGAGCCTCTTAAAGAAGAAGTTACTTGTCTGTGAGAGCCAGAAATCTTGCTTGTTTGTAGGTGACCAAATACTTATTTTCCACCATAATTTGCAAATAAATTCATTAAAAATCCTACAATGTGATTTTCTGGATTTTTTTTCCTCAATTTGTCTGTCATAGTTGACGTGTACCTATGATGACAATTACAGGCCTCTCTCATCTTTTTAAGTGGGAGAACTTGCACAATTGGTGGCTGACTAAATACTTTTTTTCCCCAATGTACAGATATACAGTGAGGGAAAAAAGTATTTGATCCCCTGCTGATTTTGTACGTTTGCCCACTGACAAAGACATGATCAGTCTATAATTTTAATGGTAGTGTCAAGGTCTGATGTGGATGCGGTGGTGGAGTCAAGCGCAGGACACAGAGGAATAGTCAAGATGACTTTACTAATACCTCTCAAGGTACACACAAATTAACAGCCTCCAAAAACACAAGAGGCGCATCAAAATACGCGAGTGCGTAAAACCCACCAAAGCCAAGGTCACAGAACCTATACATACACGACAGGCGACAATAACACACAAAATGCAAACCTAACACAGGGGAACTTATAGGAGACATAATCAAGACAGAATACGAGACAGGTGCACCAACTAGACATAACCAAACAAACATCGAAAACATCAAGCGGTAGTAGCTAGTACTCCGGGGACGACGAACGCCGAAGCCTGCCCGAGCAAGGAGGAGGAGCAGCCTCGGCGGTCTCCGTGACAGTACCCCCCACTTGACGCGCGGCCCCAGCCGTGCGCCGACCCCGGCCTCGGGGACGGCCAGGAGGACGCGGAGCAGGACGCGTAGGATGACTCCGGTGGAACTCCGTCAGGAGGGAGGGATCTAAAATGTCCCTCCTAGGCACACAGCACCGTTCCTCCGGTCCGTACCCCTCCCACTCCACGAGATACTGCAGACCCCCCATCCGACGTCTCGAATCCACGATGGACCGGACTGAGTACGCCGGAGCCCCCTCGATGTCCAGTGGGGGCGGAGGAGTCTCTTGTATCTCACTGTCCTGGAGTGGACCAGCTACCACCGGCCTGAGGAGAGACTGCACTTGACTACGCGGAAGTGCAGCACCTGCCTGGAGGTCTATCGCACAATCCCCCTGTCTATGAGGTGGCAATCGCGTCGCCCTAGTCTTGCTAAACACTAGTGCCAAATCATCATACTCAGGAGGAATGTGCAGTGCGGGCAATTGGTTCGGACTCTCCACCGTGGTTGCCCCTACGGAAACACCTAGACATCGCCCAACACACTGGGCAGACCACTCCTTGAGAGCCCTCTGTTGCCACGAAATGGTGGGGTCATGGGCGATTAACCAAGGAAGCCCCAGCACCATGGGATACGCAGGAGAGTCGATCAGACATAACTGAATGATCTCCTCATGACCCTCCTGCGTCTTCATCTTTAGTGGCGCTGTGACCTCCCTAATCAACCCAGATCCCAACGGACGGCTATCTAAGGCATGAATAGGGAAAGGCACATCTACTGGTCGGAGGGGAATCCCTAACCTAACACAAAAATTACGATCAATAAAATTCCCAGCTGCGCCTGAATCAACTAGCGCCTAATGCTGGGAATGAGATGCAACCTGGGGGAATACTACAGGTATACACATGTGACCAACAGAGAGCTCTGGGTGAGTTGGGCGCCTACTCACCTGGAATGACTCCCCAGTGCGTGACCTGTTGCCTCGATCCCCTGGAGACCCTCCCCAGCACCGAACCGCAGTGTGTCCTCTACGGCCACAGTTGGTGCAGGGGACGGCCTCCCTCCAGATCTCTCTCCTCCTCTCTCTAGCGCCAGCACCCCCGAGCTCCATAGGGCTCGGCTCGGAGGTGCTGGGGGATGGAATGGACGGCCCCAACTCCGGATGTCCGCGGGTAGCCAGCAGGGTATCCAGACGGATTGACATGTCCACCAACTGGTCAAAGGTTAAATTGGTGTCCCTGCAGTCCAACTCTCGTCGAACGTCCTCTCGCAGGCTGCACCGATAGTGGTCAATGAGGGCCCTCTCATTCCACCCCGCATCTGCCGCTAGAGTCCGGAAGTCCAGGGCGAACTCCTGTGCGCTCCTCTTCCCCTGTCGGAGGTGGAACAGACGCTCCCCCGCCGCTTTACCCTCTGGAGGATGATCGAAAACAGCCCTAAAGCGGCGGGAGAACTCCGCGTAGCTGATGGTGGCGGCGTCTATTCCCCTCCATTCGGCATTGGCCCACTCCAAAGCCTTGCCGGAGAGACAGGAGATGAGGGCGGAAACGCTCTCGTATCCCGAGGGCGCCGGGTGTATGGTTGCCAGGTAGGGCTCCACCTGAAGGAGGAACCCCTGACACCCGGCTGCGGTGCCATCATATGCCCTCGGGAGCGAGAGCCGAATCCCACTGGACTCCGGAGCTGGTATGATGGGGCTGGCTGATGGTGGTGGTACGGTAGGAGGAGGTGTGGGCAAGCCTCCTCTCTCCAATCGGCGCAGGGTGTTCATGACTTCTTGCATGGCGGCGCCGAGTCGGTGGATCATGGCGTCCTGGCTGCTGACCCGCTCCTCCAGTGACTCGGTCACCGCCGCTGCTGCTCCTGCTGACTCCATAGGTGGTGTGTTATTCTGTCAAGGTCTGATGTGGATGCGGTGGTGGAGTCAAGCGCAGGACACAGAGGAATAGTCAAGATGACTTTACTAATACCTCTCAAGGTACACACAAATTAACAGCCTCCAAAAACATAAGAGGCGCATCAAAATACGCAAGTGCGTAAAACCCACAAAAGCCAAGGTCACAGAACCTATACATACACGACAGGCGACAATAACACACAAAATGCAAACCTAACACAGGGAACTTATAGGAGACATAATCAAGACAGAATACGAGACAGGTGCACCAACTAGACATAACCAAACAAACATCGAAAACATCAAGCGGTAGTAGCTATTACTCCGGGGACGACGAACGCCGAAGCCTGCCCGAGCAAGGAGGAGGAGCAGCCTCGGCGGTCTCCGTGACAGGTAGGTTTATTTGAACAGTGAGAGACAGAATAACAACAACAAAATCCAGAAAAACGCATCTCAAAAATTTTATAAATTGATTTGTGTTTTAATGAGGGAAATAAGTATTTGACCCCTCTGCAAAACATGACTTAGTACTTGGTGGCAAAACCCTTGTTGGCAATCACAGAGGTCAGACATTTCTTGTAGTTGGCCACCAGGTTTGCACACATCTCAGGAGGGATTCTGTTCCACTCCTCTTTGCAGATCTTCTCCAAGTCATTAAGGTTTCGAGGCTGACGTTTGGCAACTCGAACCATCAGCTCCCTCCACAGATTTTCTATGGGATTAAGGTCTGGAGACTGGCTAGGCCACTCCAGGACCTTAATGTGCTTCTTCTTGAGCCACTCCTTTGTTGCCTTGGCCGTGTGTTTTGGGTCATTGTCATGGTGGAATACCCATCCACAACCCATTTTCAATGCCCTGGCTGAGGAAAGGAGGTTCTCACCCAAGATTTGACGGTACATGGCCCCGTCCATCGTCCCTTTGATGCGATGAAGTTGTCCTGTCCCCTTAGCAGAAAAACACCCCCAAAGCATAATGTTTCCACCACCATGTTTGACGGTGGGGA